>NC_039362.1:8392229-8405720 GCF_003573695.1 Papaver somniferum
TTTATTTCGGCACAAGGTTTGATCTTGTAAAGGTGTTGTTTTGGTGTTGACAAAGATCAAACTCGGTAGTAGTGGTGGTAGATATTTTGCTGGTACTTGTTATGGAGGTTATGGGAATTTTGCTTATCGGACGGCATCAGAGTTGGTTGTTTAGGTGTAAGTCGAACTGGAATTGGTAGTGTGTCTATTTCTTTTGCTTATGGTTTGATTGTAAATGGACCTACTTAGTAATTAGTGGTCTGATCTGTAATGGTGATGGTGTTTGTAAATGTGGTTAATGAAATTCCAATTGTCTTTTTTAGGTTTCTCTTTGTGATTTCAACCGTGGTATGTTGAAATAAAATAAGCATTATTCTCTATCTAGTCTAATTCACTTGATGGAGAGGCATATACACACCTAGTCTGAATCTACAATCTGAGATGTTCATAATCACCAAAAGATGTTCATAATCTTAAATCACCTATAGGATGAATCTACAATCTGAGATGTTCATAAATCATGCAATTGAGATGTTCATAATCACCAAAAGATTCTCAAATCAGGGTACAATTCACAACAACATAAAAATAAACCTAAAATTTGAAACATAGAGATGTTCATACTTCATAATCACCATAATAATAAGTTGTACCATTCAATAAATATACACAAGTGTGTTGATTTTGTTTTGCTTATTGACCTATTTTGTTTGACCATTTTTTTTATTTTAGTTGTTGGTCAGGGACTTGAGATATGGCATGAGACATGAGCCAAACCATGCTGCAGTTCAAGATATTGCAATACACCAGCGTCACATAATGCCTGTCAACAAGTGCTGGCTCTATGATAAACGCGTAAACCCTGGTAAACCGTGCATGATCAACAAGTGCTGGTGTCTATGAATTTTGCAAAAAATCAATTATGATTATAGTAATAATGTGGTAGGAAAAGTTGCGTCTGAAATTCAATAAGGAAGGAGAATTTTGTTAAATAAGGAATGAAATTTTTTAATTTTAACAAGTGTACTATCTCATTGACATGAATGCATAACATGTCAGCATATTTAGAGATATCTTTAGGGTTACGGCAAGATTATAGGCGTCTAATTAGAACTGACAATCAGTAGTCTAATCCTACAACCTAAATGCAATATTTTTCTGCTCGGTCTCGCAAAATCCGCAAAATCTCACTTTCCATATATCACCTTGATTTTTCGTATGTTATATTCATGGTAAACATAACCCACCCACTATATTTAGATTTGTATACTAGATATGTATAGGAAAAAAACACACTATATTTAGCTAGATTTGGATCCTAGAAATAAGAAATTAGATACTTCGTTCATAAGTAAAAGAAAGAAGGAATTGAGAGGATGGGTTCTAATGAGAAATGTGTTGTTCCTGCCAATGGTCTTAATAATGATCCTCCTCCTCCGAAGGGCTTTGCTTCATGGGATGGCTTTGTGGAAAGCATTGGTGATATACTAGAAGATTTTGTCGATGAAGAATGGGAGTTATTTCATAATAAGAAAATGATCCATGTTGAAAATGATCCTCCTCCTAAGGGTTTTGCTTCTTGGGATGCATTTGAGAAAAGCTATGGTGAACATTTGGATAATGATTACAATGAATAAGAACATCGGAAGCCACCAATACAAACAAATTTATGGCTGAGCACTCGGCATTGACTAAATTCAAGTTTTTTACATTATTTTTAGTATGCTAATTTTCTAAATGTGTAAGCACAATTATGTAGCAGTCCTAGGCCTACTGTTCAATTGTGCTCTCAATTCTTTTTTTTTTTTTGGTAAAGTTTTTCAGATTTGGCATTGCAATTTATAAAAAATTGGCTATATTTTCAACTCTGATACAAGACTCAATATACGGTCCCTATCATATTCATGATCCTATCACTTTAACAACAAAGCCACAACAAAATCATGGTTAACCCTAACATCCAAATCTCTACACCAAGCCCCCTTAAACACATTACTCGTTCATTATGTTTTGTCAAAAGATTGATACTCCAACAGATGAACAATGTACAGAAATTAAACAATATATGCACTTGGAATCTAAAGAAAATATTACATCCGCAAATATTAAACATTCACAAAAACTATACTTCCAAGCAGCTTTACAAACAGACTAATTAAACATCAAAAAAAAAAAGATTACACTAATAACACAAAAACTAAAAAGATATTTAACTAAACAAAAGATGATGGATCAAGATGTGATTGAATACTATTCTTGTATAGAAGAACCATGAAAACAAAGGACTAGATCAGTTACAATCCCCTTCTTCTTCACTGCTGCTGTCGACAATCGTAACCACATCTTTATATGGTCAATCATCATCGTCATCATCAACATCATCGTCTTCATCTTCATCCTCAAGCGCTGGCCCAAACCAAAATAAGTGTTCTGGATCATCTAAATCATCATCCTCATCCTCATCATCATCATCCTCAAAATCATACTCATCATCCTCTTCATCGTATTCCTCTTCTTCATCGTCCTCCTCTTCTTCATCGTCAACATCAACATCTCCAAAACAATGAACAACCTTGCAACCAAAATAAGCAACAATCTCTTTGTCTTCATCAAGAAGAAGAAATCGGAAGGAAGTTACTAGAAGAGCAGTCATTTTGTCTGGTTTGATACTAAAATTTTCAGTTTTTGATACTGAAACCCTAGTTTAGAGAGAGACTTGGAAAACAAAAAGCGGTATTGTCCAGTCTCCCTTCCTTGCTCGTGTTTTATATCGTGACACGTGTTTTCACTTTACCTATAGCTTAGCCACGTGCAAACTTGGCTAGTGAACAAGTATGCGGCTTTGGAAAATAAATAAAAAGTAATATAAAAAAAATATTGGATGGAAAATTAAAATCAAGGAATTTATCTGGGTGGAGATGCTCCTCGTAAATTTAGATTTGGACGATAAATACTTGTTAAGAATCATGACATCGAAATATAAATTGGTTTACAAGCTCGTCCAAGAGTGACATCGGTAAAAATGGAAAATTACCATTAAGCAATTTGTCTCGGTGGAAATACTCCCTGGAAACTTATATTTGGATGAAAAATTCTTGCTAAGATCATCACATGGAAATAAATAAAAATTGGTTTAGAAGCTCGTCCAAGAGTGACATCGGTAAAAATGGAAAACTACCATCAATCAATTTATCTTGGTGGAGATACTCCGCGTAAACTTAGATTTGGACGATAATACTTGCTAAGATCGTGACATCGAAATATAAATTGGCTTACAAGCTCGTGTAAGAGTGACATCGGTAAAAATGGAAAATTACCATTAAGCAATTTGTATCGGTGGAAATACTCCCCGGAAACTTAGATTTGGACGAAAAATTCTTGCTAAGATTGTGACATCGAAATAAATAATAATTGGTTTAAAAGATCCTCCAAGAGTGACATCGAGCCTTGTCGACGAAGCCAATCATAGTCGTTGAATTCATAATGCTAACCAATCAAATAAACTAGTTTCACCTGATAACTTAACATCCCCAAACATCCTTGCCAATATTATCGGCTGATCGGTCCGATACGACCAATAATGCGATATTATCGGATATTCATATGTATCGTTGATATATCATGTTTCGTCCAGATTAAAGGTACAAACATGATAAAATCCTATATTGTCGGCCAGTATTTTAAAAAATAAATACTGATCTCGGTTCTTTTAATACAAATTTAATTGTAAGAGCTAGCTAGAATTGCTTCTAAGAATATGAATTGGGATTTTAATCAAAAAAATTGCACGAAAAAGCATTTATGATCTTCCAAGGCACTAGCTAGTACTATATATATTAATCATTTATTATTTTGCTTTTAAGAATATGTGAATTGGGAGTAAAATAGTGCAATGTAGTTGACTCAGTAGTAAAGAAAAGATACTACTATATCCAAGGTACTAGTAACAAAGGAATTAGCTAGTACAATAATAAATACTTCAGTTTGCAGTGGTACTTTTTGATCTTTGATTATTTCTACTTTAACAATTTGTGTAGAATATTGTAGTGGGACCCTGTCCTAAATACCAATCGCATTATTAAATACTAGGAGTATATATACGGAACATTCATATGATTGATTTTTGGATTTAAGGGTACATTCCTATGGTAGTTATACTTTAGGACTTATTGTTATGTGTGACTAAAAGAAAAGTATGAGTCAGTATTGTATACCCCACAGGATCTGATAAATTTTTGTCTTATCAAAAACAATAAAAAGTTGGTATAGCCTTCTCTCACTTATTTTTTAAATTTACTATTTTTGGTAACAAGATATAAAGCAGAGAAAGAAAACAACCTAACTATATGCTTGTCACACCTTTGACTACCTAATTAGCTTTTTTCAGTCATCATTACACCTCAGTTTCTCATATTTCACTTCCACTAATATACGCAATCATAATGAGTCCCTTATTTTTGTGCGCATGCAAAACAAGAAGATCTAGGTAGTTGTTACGGTCCTGCAATAAATAGGCATGTGACAGTAGCCATAATGAGTATCTTGTGCGGACTTGTTGGGTACATGCAAAAGAAAAGATAAATCTCTTCAGTACTCCTCTTCTTCTGTTTTTCCAAATAATATAGAGAAGATTATTTTTTGTTTCTAAAATGTCTGTCACATTGGGTTGGCTTGACCCAAATTTGGCATTGGTGCCAAGATTCCCTGTGGTCCAGTCTTTCCATAAATTAATGATATATTTCTTCCATTTTGGTTTGTGCCTAAATTAAAATTAAAATATGATAACTTTCATAAAATTAAAAATTGGTTTAGAAGCATATTCCCGGCGGGTGACATCGGTAAAAATTAAAAATTACCATCAATCAATTTATCTTGGTGGAGATATTCCCCGTAAACTTAGATTTGGACGATAAATACTTGCTAAGATCGTGACATCGAAATATAAATTGGTTCACAAGCTCGTCCATGAGCGACATCGGTAAAAAATGGAAAATTACCATCAATCAATTTATCTTGGTGGAAATACTCTCGGAAACTTAGATTTGGATGAGCCATATTCTCTAAGATCGTGACATCGAAATAAAATTTGGTTTAGCTGAATAAACCATGTCCAAGAGTGACATTGGTAAAAAACTTGGATATCGAGTCTTGTTGACGAAGCCAATCATAGTCGTTCGTGAATTCATAATTCCGACCAATTCATCGAATAAACTAGCTTCACCTGATAACCTAACATCCCCAAACATCCTTTCCAATATTATCGGCATATCGGTCCGATACGACCAATAATGCGATATTATCGGATATTCATATATATGTATCGCTTACATTTCATGTTTCGTCCAGATTAAAGGCACAAACATGATAAAATCTTACATTACCGACCAGTATTTTAAAAAATAAATATTGGTCTCGGTTCTTTTAATACAAATTTAATTGCGAATTATGAATTATGAATTGGGATTTTAATCAAAAAAAAAATTGCACCAAAAAAGCATTTATGATCTTCCAAGGCACTAACTATAAATATATTAATAATTTATTATTTTGCTTCTAAGAATATGTGAACTGTGAATAAAATAGTGTAATGCAGTTGACTCAGTAGTAAAGAATAGATAGTACACGATCCAAGTCACTATTAACAAAAGAATTAGCTAGTATTCCAATAATAAGTACTCCAGTTTGCAGTGGTATTTTTTGATCTTTGATCTTTTCTACTTTAACAATTTGTGTAGAATATTCTAGTGGGACCCTGTCCTAAATACCATCCCATCACTAAAATACTAGGATTATATATATGGAACATTCCTATGATTGATTTTTGGCTTTGAGGGGTACATTCATATGGTAGTTGTACTTGGGACTTCTTGTTATGTGTGACTGAAAGAGAAGTATTACAACAAGAGCCTGTATTGTATTCCCAAGGTATGATAACTTTTGGTCTTATCAAGATAACTTTTGGTCTTATCAAAAACAATAAAAAGTTGGTATAGCCTTCTCACGCTTATTTTTTTAATTTACTTTTTTTGGTAACAAGATATAAAGCGGAGAAAGAAAACAACCTAAGTATATGCTTCTCACACCTTTGACTACCTAAACAAGTACTCCTCTTCAATTTATTCTTAAATGAAGCAGTATCTTTGATCAGAGCAATGAAGCCTTTTTTTTTTCTTTTTTTTTAATTTATTAATTTTTCAGTAAAATATTTTCCTTTTTTTTTTGAATTTATAACATTTTATTATTGGTATCTTATCACACCTTCTGGAGTTTATTCTCTCCTTCAAAAGCAGTATTCTGTCAATCACAATGCTACTGCTTTTGTCAATCATCATTTTTGTTAATCATCACAATGAGTCCCTTATTTTTTGTGCGCATGCAAAAGAAGAAGATGTAGGTATCCATAATGAATATCTTGTGCGGTTGGGTACATGCAAAAGAAAAGATAGATCTCTTCGGTACTCCTCTTCTTCTAATTTTTTGTGTGCATGCAAAAGAAGAAGATCTAGGTAGCCATAATGAGTATCTTGTGCGGCCTTGTTGGGTACATGCAAAACAAAAGATATATGTCTTTGGTACTCCTCTTCTTCTGTTTTGCCAAATAATATGGAAAAGATTAGTTTTTGTTTCTAAAATGTCTGTCACATTGGGTTGGCTTGACCCAAATTTGGCATTGGTGGCAAGATCCCTTGTGGTCCAGTCTTTCCATAAATTAATGCTATATTTCTTTCGTTTTGGTTGTGCCTAAATTAAAATTAAAATCTGATAACTGTCATAAGGGATTATGTTTATACAAGGTATATTATGGAAAACTGAGTTGACTCGACGAGTTAACATAATGAAAATTGATTGATTAACAAACAAATATCAAGCAAACAATTTGAACACGAGCATATATTAAAGAACCAATATTTTTATATTATTCATTCTAAAACTAAACGAAGCAAAATAATACCAACATCCTCAATATTAAAAAACAAAAACTACATTATTTGAAAGTTTCTTTGATAATCTGCTCAACTAAAACCATCGCATCTGGTACTCGTGTTGCAGCGTTAGCAGGCTGTGCTGGAACTTCAAGTACCTTTTCTTCTAGAGGTGTCTCCCTGGGTATTTCTGGTGTGCCAGACACAGTTTCACCAACAGGCTCATTCGAAGGAATGGGAGCATGGACACTATCCATTTCAACAGAAGCAGAAGCAGGAAGAGTAAGATTGTCAACATGAGCTTGAACTTCAGCTAACAGGGGCATGCCAGGAACCTTACACACGCCATCAATAGTTATGGTGATCCTTATCTTTCTAGGGACAGCCATTACTATCCTTGGAATTGTTTTAATGCTCTCGGTATTATTCTTATTGGAACTCATTTTCTTCATCTAATATATCGATCTATCTTTTATGCTAGTGTGGTTTGTACGACCTCTTTAATTAATAGTATATATATGTATGTATTAGAAAAACCCTAATTTTTTTTTAGGTTAGGATCACTATCTCCAATTACCTAATTTAGTTGTATTCCTCATATCACTCTCAAATAAACAAAATATAACACTTTCCATATTGATAAATATATTCTCATGTACGCGTACGACACCACATTAATTTTAGTATATAGTATGATTTATCTAAATACGAAAAAATAGCACGAAAAAATTGCGTAAACACAACCATGTTGATTGAGTACGTGGAGTATATGCTTTATCTTACAGTAGATTATAATCATGTACTCTTCGCTAATGTGCATGCCTTGGCTACACTCTTGCCAAATCTGTAGGTATCTGAAGTATCTCTCTCCATGATTCTCCATGCCTAATCTTCTCTGAACAAATTTCTATTTTTGATGTAATTCCCTCGGTAATTCACACATACTCAAAGTCATGCGCAACAATTCCGTCCATCCAAGCGCTATAACCATTCCCAAATTCTCTTTTGGCTTTCATATATTGGTCAACACCATAAATTACAGCTATGATTGGCAATAACAATATATATTGTGATCATTTTTTTTTATTCAAAAGATTAATGTACTATGGTCATAACCCTAATTTCTTATCTTCAAAAGATTAATATACTATCGTCATAACCCTAATTTTTATATTTGCAATGGACACATAAATATAATGTTGATAAACTAGAATAAATCTCATACAAACACGTGAAAATGTCCGTTTATTTTTTGGATCATGCATTTTTAAATAAGGTATGTTGATTAAGGATGCGACCATTGGCCAAACGGTGTAATAGTTCGCACCCCTTCGTATTACGCTTCACATTAACCGAATAGATTTTGAAACACCAAAAGACGTGAAAATTCCAACAGGTGTGTTGTTTGGGACACATATTGCATCTATTGGATGTCTATATAAGCATTCAAAAAAAAAACGAAATCCTAAATACTTCTACATTAAAAAAAAATATTTCACCAGTAATAGTAATGGAAATGTTGCCGGATTTAACTCCCGAGATACTACACCTCCTCCAAAGTACAGAAGGTATTTTGGCAAGCAAATGTGTATGTAAAGAGTGGAATTTTGTCCTGGCAGACAAAAGAATTGGACTCCTTTTCGGTTTCACTCAAAAGTGACAGAAGAAAAAGTTACGCAACTCTTCTACAGAGAAAAAATTGAGGAGGAAGATTACTACACGATGATGGGAGATTTCTATCATATGTTATTTGGAAACAAAGGTACCTGGAATATTATCTGATCCTATGATGAAAACATGTCACACCCAATCGTTGGATCTTGTAATGGTCTGGTATGTTTTTATGTTTCACACCACAACATACAAGATTCTATCTATATTATGAATCCAACAACGGGTGAGCACCTCCATCTGCCACAAATATGCGATCCAACACCAACGCCACAAATTAGTTGGGATCCACGATTCGTCATAGGAGGTTTCGGCTATTATGAACATATCGGTGAATATAAAGTAGTTCGAATTCAAGTGGACGGTAAGTGGACGTACACACTCTAGGAGATAAAAGGGGATGGAGGAACATCGGAGATTTTCCTTTTACTTTTTGGGATTCAGGTGTGTACGCACATGGTTGTATTTTTTGGATAAATCATTATTTTTATGACAATATTCAGATAGTATCTTTCAATTTGGACAATGAGACATTCCAGACACATTCGCCACCCCCGCATCATATTTATGAGAATGGTGGTTTCAGTACTCCAAAACTTGGAATGGTCTTGTATGGAGTTCGCCTTTTATTTTACAACATTCACGATATTTATGATTTTCGGATTGATTTTTGGGCACCCATTTCCGATAATGATATTCATGCACGGACACCCGGTGTAGAATGGAATTGGGAACTTAAGAGGAGCATTGTATTGGAAGAGCATTCGAATCTATGGTGGTTGCCTTATAAGCTTATAGCCTTGGGAAAGAACAACGACATCCTATTGCAAAACAACCGCTATTTAGCGTGTTATAATGAACTCACCATAACTTTGACAGAAATTGCGGAGATAAGGTGGGTAAAGGTTAGAGTTATTCCTCACATGAGGAGTGCCGTCTCGTTGAGGAATTTTGGAGGACAATCGGAAACATGTACTGACGATGTCCATGCCACAAACATATTCGAGTGTAGTGTTTTTGTTTTTGTTTTGATCAGAGTAATGTAGTTTGGTGTTCAATATATATATATATATTTTTAATAGTACTATTTCTCATCTTTGATTTTTTTTCGTATCTTGTCTGGACTAAAAGTTGTTTTTGAAATCTGAAGAATCAGACTTGGTCTTATTTTGGGTAATAATGGTTGGTATTTTATTTAATGGAGTTAATGATTTCAAACATATTCTCGACGAATTTAGAGGGGAATTTTCTTTTATGGTGGTCAATTTGGTATAGAGGGAGGCATTTCTGTATTCCAGTTGTATTTATGGTTATAAATTTTGTGAATCTATAGGGAGACTTTTATGTGTTCATTATAATAAAATCCGAGAGGGGAAAAGAAAAATGTAAAAAGAAGTGAGAATTTGAGATGAAAAGGGTATAACTGATTGATAGACAAATCAATGATGATATTCTTGAAAATGCACACGAATGAAAAAGATTTTGTAACTGATGGGGATTTGAGTAGTCGAAAAAAAATGTTGATTACGTAACTAATCGGGATTCTTTTTGTAGACGAATTATTGATTTGAAGTTGGTGTTTGACACCAAAACACAAAACCAGAACATAAATGGGAAAAACGAGAGATACATAAATTATGGTACCATTAGCCATATTTGTAGTGATAAATTCACGTTTTTTATTTTATGGATAGTTTCTGTTTTATATATCAACCAATGCCGTTGTAAATATTAAGATGTTGTAGTGACGAGTATTCTAATTCCAGGAGGTCAGCATTAGTGAATTAGTGCATAAGTAGCTGTAATGAGAATCGCAACTGGTTTCTGCAATTCAAATGAAAGACAGGAAGACCCCTTCCCCTTGATGGACTCTAGTCTTATAGAATCCATGTAATTTCAGCAATCCTTTGTGATTTCGATACAATGTCAAATTTGTGTAATAAAATTAGGCGTGATTTTTCCAAGTAGCCATTTGTTTTCAATACAATACTTGTGCTTTCTATATATCCAGTTCTTTGGTCATAAATTCAGTTTGACAATGCAACCAACAAATCCAACACCATTCAATCATACACAAGAAAACAGTCATTAAACAATAAAATTAATCCATTAGACAGTCATTAATTAAGCAACTCCAACACCATTCAGTCATTAACATTACAAAAAACATGAAAATAAATCCTAAATCCAAAAAAAAAATCAAGATTCAGTCGTCAACAGTCCACAATTTCCCATTAGACACTCTTAATTCCAATTTTTCTTTGTACTTTGATGATACCTATTTCTTCAAAATAGTAACTTGTGTAACCATTTGAAATTAAAATCTGTATCATCATTTCCATTAAAGCAACTTAACCCAAAAAATCCACCAGCTATAAGAAAATTGGAATTGGTAGAGTCTCACCTATTTCCAGCCATCACTCGGAGTCGTAATCCGACCTTTCCCTCTCTGATCCCATATCAGTTTCAGAATCAGTCACTATGTTGAGTATGACCTCATTTTCATGTGGTGTTCGTGATAGGTACGCCTGATACTCATCCTCTATACTGATTTCAGCCTCAGGGTGATCTGTATAATCCTTATATCTTCCTGCATAAATTTATGCTCTTCTAGCCCTAATCCTTCTCATTAACAACACATCTTGTCTCCTTTCCTTTTTCTGCAACAACTGCAAAAATTCTTCTGGGTATTCTTCATCTTTTACTTTCTCTTTGGTTCTCTTTTTCTGCTCTTCATTTTCCGCCTCATATACTGAGTTTGCATGAAAAAACTCATTTCACAACAGATCCATATCATCATCTTGGTTATTGTTCTGCAAACCTACTTCTTCCTCTTCTCTCATATTCCTTACCTCTTCTTTCTTCTTCTTTTTATTCAATCTTATTGCTTTGCATATATAGTCCTTAGATTTCTCTAGTTTCTCCAAATCCATTTCAAATACTGCTAATTTGAACCTCATCATCACTTCCTTTCTCTTCAAGCACTCCTCCTTATCAACTTCTTCCTCTGTCATTGGGGTCTTGCCTTTTGATGGTTTGGGACCACTCTCTTTTTTTCTTCTTCTATTCTCTTGGCTAAATTTTCTCTCTGGAAAATGAATATAATCCTAATTCCTCTTTCACATTTATTATGTTTTTTTTTCTGAGACATATTCCCAAGAGATGCATGCGGCTGTTGAATTCAAAGAAATAATAACACCCCTGTTGAATTCAAAAAATAATAACACCCTACTAAAATGTCATGTATTTTCATACCTACTTCATAATGTAATGGTTATCCTTTAGATTTTGTTTCCTTTTATATAAAAATTCAGTTATAGGTTTAAGCTATAACCGCTTATTAGATAAAACGGGCAAATATGCTTTACTTGCCTGCTCATTAAGG
Organism: Papaver somniferum; assembly: GCF_003573695.1. Classification (NCBI taxonomy): domain Eukaryota; kingdom Viridiplantae; phylum Streptophyta; class Magnoliopsida; order Ranunculales; family Papaveraceae; genus Papaver; species Papaver somniferum. The sequence continues at coordinate 8,404,188 of NC_039362.1, forward strand.
ACGCGACCTTTCAAAGATAAAACATGCAAATATGCGTTACTTGTATGCTCATTAAAGACGCGACCTTTCAAATAATGGTTCCTCATCAAGGACGCAACCATTCGCCAACATGTGTATTAGATGTCTATATAAGCATTACTCGTATCTGCTTGTAGCATTCTACAATATTAAGAAAATCTTAAATGCTTTAAAAAAAAAATTTTGATAATCTTTCATCAGTATAATAGTGATGAATATGTTGCCGGAATTAACTACCGAGATACTACAGCACCTCCAAACTGCAGAAAGCATTTTAGCAAGGAAATGTGTTTCCAAAGAGTGGAATACTATCCTCGGGGACAAAAGAATTGGACTCCTTTTTGGTGTCACACAAAGAATAGGGAAAGAAGTTACTCAACTCTTTTATAAAGAGGAATATTTCAACCCGATCGTAACAGCCAACAATCACGACGCCCCGAATGATGGAACCCATGAAGATTTGACTAAGTTGCACCCAATATTTGGATCTTGCAATGGTCTGGTTTGTTTTTATGTTTCACACCACGACATACAAGATCCTGTATATGTTATGAATCCATAAACTTGTGAGCACCTACGTCTTCCACAACTATGCATCCCAATTATTGCACGAGATCAAGTACTTTCTTTGTATCCTGCAATTGGGGGTTTCGGATACTGTCAACGTACCGATGAGTACAAGGTAGTTCGAATTCATATGGATGGTAAAGTTGAAATACACACTCTAGGAGACAAGAAGGGATGGAGGAACATAGCATGAGAGATTCGTTATATTTTTCGCAGTTCAGGTGTGTACGCACATGGTTGTATTTTTTGGAAGGATTGTTGTCAGTGGGATAATGGCATAGTTTCTTTCAATTTGGACACTGAGACATTTCATCAACATTCGCGACCCCCGCATCATATTCTTAGGAGTGAATTCCCATAAGTTGGGATGGTTATGTTCGGAGTTCGCCTTTTATTTTACTACATCCATGAGGCATGTGATGAGGGGATTAGTCAGCCCCGGATAGATTTCTGGGCACCCATTTCCAAAAAAAAATATTCATACATGGGCACCTGGTGGGGAACGGAATTGGAATCATAAGATAAGCATTTTCTTGGAAAAGGATGAGGATGAAGGGTGGACGACCTATTACCCGATAACTTTTGGAAAAAACAAGGACCTCCTATTGTGGCAGAATGGGCGTTTATTGCGTTACAATGCACTCACCAGAACTTGGACGGAAATTTGGGGGACACAACTGTGGGAAACAAGCAAGGTTGCAATTATTCCTCATATGAGGAGCACTGTCTCGTTGAAGAATTTTGGTGGACAATCGGAAACATGTACTCATGATGTCCATGCCACTAACACATTCCGTGGGTTATCTATGTAGCTTTTTTTTTCTTGTAGTTGTGTTGTTTTTATTTTATTTTTTGTTTTTGGTATTTGTATTTTTTTTCTATGTACAATTTATTCCTTGGGTATGTAGCTTTTTTTCTCTTGTAGTTGTTTTTTTTTTCTTTTTTTTT
>NC_039362.1:8405892-8554659 GCF_003573695.1 Papaver somniferum
TTTTTTTTTTTTTCTTTTTTTTTTTCCCTTTTTTTGATGTTTGGATTATTTTCTATGTTGAAATGTACAAATTAGTTTGGGTCATTGTTTAACTAGCCAACCTTTGGTTTTTTCCTTTTTTTGCATTACACCTATGGTCCAGCCGTCCGGGCCACCCCAACCCACCTAGGTAATTAGTCGAAAAGTAGAAAAATTATTTGGGTATTTCCTAAGAGATCATGATTTATTTTAGTTTGTTATGTTTGGAATGTATATATTAGATTAAAAAGGAAATTAGATAAACATGAAAATATTCATTCCATATCTCATTATACTGCTACAATATCTCATTTTTTAGTAATATGGAAATTGAAATATTCGGTGTAAATACCAAAGAATCGTGATTTGAGATAATGATGGAAAACCTAAAAAAATTAGATTTTTCAAATTACACCAAGCATAGAAAAAAACTAACATAAAGTATTAAGAGGGATTGTTGATATGAGATTGACGAGAGGATCCAAAAACGTCCTAGACTGATGCGACCATTCGCCAACAGGTATATTGGATGTCTATATATATATAAGCTTTATACTCGTATTTGCTTGTAGCATTCACAATAAGAAAATCCTAAAAGCTTGTAATTTTTTTTTGATAATCATTCATCAGTATAATAGTGATGGATATGTTGCCGGAATTAACTACCGAGATACTTCAGCGCATCCAAGCTGCAGAAAGCGTCTTAGCAAGCAAATGTGTATGCAAAGAATGGAATACTATCCTTGGGGACAAAAGAATTGGATTCCTTTTTGGTGTCACACCAATAATGGGGAAAGATAAAGTTACCCAACTCTTTTATAGAGAGGAAGATTTCAGCCGGATCGTAACAGACAACAATCACGATGCCCCAAATGATGGAACCCATGATGATTGGACTATGTTGCACCCAATAGTTGGATCTCGCAATGGTCTGGTATGTTTTTATCTTTCACACCACGACATACAAGATCCTATTTATATTATGAATCCAGAAACTGGTGACCACCTCCATCTGCCACAATTATGCATCCCAATTGCACCGGATCCAGTACATTCGTGGTATCCACGATACAACGTAATTGGGGGTTTCGGCTACTGTCAACGTACCAATGAGTACAAGGTAGTTCGAATTCACATGGATGGTAAAGTTCAAATACACACTCTAGGAGACAAGAGGGGATGGAGGAACATAGCAGGGGAGATTCCTTATACTTTTCGGAGTTTAGGTGTATATGCACATGGTTGTATTTTTTGGAAGGATTGTTGTCAGCAGGATACTGGCATAATATCTTTCAATTTGTACACTGAGACATTCCATCAATATTCGCCACCCCCGCATCATATTCCTGGGAGTGAATTTTGGATTAATACTTACCCATCATTTTGGATGGTCATGTTCGGAGTTCGCATTTTATTTTACTACATCCATGAGGGATTGATCGGCCTCGGATAGATTTCTGGGCTCCCATTTCCGAAGAAAATATTCATACATGGGCACGTGGCGGGGAATGGAATTGGAATTATAAGATAAGCATTATCTTTAAAGAGGATGAATGGACGACTTATAACCCGATAGCCTTTGTAAATAACAAGGATCTCATATTTTGGCAGAATAGGCGTTTATTGCGTTACAATACACTCACCAGAACTTGGACGGAAATTTGGGGGACACTACCGTGGGAAACAATGGTTGCAATTATTCCTCACATGAGGAGCGCTGTATCGTTGAAGAATTTCGGTGGACAATTGGAAACGTGTACTCATGATGTCCATGCCACTAACACATTCCTTGGCTTATCTATGTAGATTTTTTTTTCTTGTAGTTGTGTTTTTTTTTTGGTATTTGGATTTTTTTCTATGCTGAAATGTACAATTTATTCCTTGGGTTATCTATGTTGCTTTTTTTTTCTTGTAGTTGTGTTGTTGTTTTTTTTTTTTTGGGTGTTTGGATTTTTTCTATTTTGAAATGTTCAACTTCGTGTATAAACATGATAGTGTTGCCGCTAAATGTTGGGTCATTGTTAAACTAGCCAACCTTTGGTTTTTTCCTTTTTTTGCCTTACACCTATGGTCCAGACGGCCTGGCCACCCAAGCGACCTAGGTAATTAGTTGAAAAGTAGAAAAATTATTTGGGTATTTCCTAAGAGATCGTAATTAGATAAATATGAAAATATTCATTACATATCTCGTGAGATCGTGTATTAAATTAAAAAGGAAATTAGATAAATATGAAAATATTCATTCCATATCTCATGATTTAGTTTAGTTTGTTATGTTCGTAATGTATATTAGATTAAAAAGGAAATTAGATAAACACGCAAATATTCATTCCATATCTCATTATATTGCTACAATATTCAGTGTAAATACCAATGAATAGGTGATTTAAGATAATGATGAAAAACCTGAAAAATTAGGGTTTTCCTTAGAAATATATATAAATTACACCAAGCATAGAAAAAAATTAACATAGAGTATTAAGAAGAAAATGAGTTCTGCTAAGAAGGACTGTAGAGATGAAACTGACGAGAGGATCCAAAAATGTCCTCGACTGATCGCTGGTCCTCGTAAATTGAGGATTATCATTAGTGTGGACGAAGTAACTACTGTTCCTGGTGTTCCTATCGACGTTGTAATTAGTTATGTTGTCACTAGTGTTGAGAATGATGATGTTCCAATTTATGATGATGTTATTCCTGGTGTTCCTATGGACGTTGTAATCACTAGTGTTGAGAATGTTGATGTTCCTGCTTATGCTGATGTTTCTACTGTGAATGATGATGTTCCTGCTTCTATTGTTGAAATTATTGATGAACATCCCGATGTTCCAGATATGCCAGAGAATCCAAAAGTTAACAAGAATGTGGAGCCTGATGAAGCATAAAATGGCAAATCTGAGGATGACAAGGCGCCCAAGCCTGCTGGTTGGAGTGACCACGTTCACCTCAGCATTGCGAGAAGAACTGTTTGAAGATGGGGATGGTTCATTTGATATATTTTTTTTTGTTGATGATAGGGTTTGATTTATCGATTTCTTTTTGTGGACGCTTTGAAAGTTGTTTTCATTTCTTGTTTCGTTTGCCAATTTTGTCATTTAGAAGGTGATGTTTGGAATCATGAAATAAATCAGATAATTATTTACAAGTTCACAGACTTTACAGAATGCCATATACTCTTGCAAATTTTTATTTATTTATGAGGTGTGCATTCTTTTGGAAAAATAAATATAATTAGCTGAAAGAACGGAGGAAATGTAGAAAAATACAGTTGTTCCTCCCTGTAAACAATAAGAATCAATATATCACTTTAGGTATGATCTTATTATCTCCTTGCCAACACTTTTAACAAAATACGAGTTTGAAAAAGTAAAGTGCTATTGAAAGTAAAGTACTACTATACGATGATGTTAATGACAATGATCTCTGCTTGGATTTGGATGATAATGAGGAACCAGACTAATCTGACAAAGAACCAGAATCATCTAAAAAGTTCTTTGCTTTTTAAACAGGGTTTTTGCTGAATGAACTTTTAGTTTACATATTTTTAAATATAAAGCATTTCGTCTGACCATTTTGTTTTCAGTAGTGGTTGTATTTATTTTTTAAGTACTTCACTAGATGTAGGCTTTTTATGCGGATAGATAGGTTGACATTTATGTGATGAATGATTCACGTTGAACTTTTATGTTTTCTGGAAATGATGAACATGAAAATGGATGGGTTTAGTTTATTTAACTTTAGTAGCTTACTGTAAGATTAGAATAATACGTTTCCTACATAGGTGCCGTTAATAATTCAAAATCATACGTTTCCTCCATAAACCAAGAACAATGCAGGAGACAACCCAGCTTAAAATTATTAAGGAAAATAATATTCGAAATATGAAAGTAATTTTTTTCTATAGCCTCTTCTCGAGTTGGTTAGAGATAGGAAACTAAATTTTGGGAAACGATTTTATCATAACTGTCTACGATATATTCTCTCATAAAATAAGGAAACTAACCATATTGGTTACACATCAAAAATTTGGAAATAAAAAAAGAAAACACCAAAAATCTTTTGTTTGGCGGGTGATGAAAATGAATTTTACTGGGTGGGTTGATTTCAAAAGGAAAATCAATTCCCGCCAGATGGTTTGGTTAAATTCCAAAAAGAAAAAGAAATATCAGTTCGATCTACTTTTTCAGTTTTTATTACTCGGTTAATTCTCTCTATGATATCATAATTTTACTACTATCTGTAATCTTTACAAGGAACCCACCTCTTCAGACTCGATCGTTGTTGTTGGTATTATTTCTACAACCCATTATCGAATGAATATTAAATTGATGTTAGATTTTTTGTTCGATCTCATGGAATCAGATGTTAGATCTTATAGGTTTACTAGTTAAAGCATGATTATGATTTTTATTCTATCACTTCTTATAGGTTTACTAGTTAAAGCATGAGTAGGGTTTTTATTCTATTACTATCTCTAATATTTACAAGCAATCTACCTCTTTAAACTCGATCTTTGTTGCTGGTAATATTTCTACAACCCTGAATGAATATTAATTTTATGTTATATTTTTTGTTTTATCTCATGGAATCAGATGTTAGATCTTATAGGTTTATTAGTTAAAGCATGATTAGGGTTTTTATTCGGTTGTATCAAAGAACAAGTTAATGACAATCACGGGTTGTACTATGAGATGTGATTTCATTTTGTTACAACAATAATATTTTAGTCTTAAGTTACATGCATGAACTATTATAAGATTTAGTTAAGGATCTTTCTTTCATGTTACTTAGTTAGGCTTTACTAGTTAGTTAGGTTTTACAAAATAAAAAATAAATAAAAAACTTAACGATGCTATTTTTTTCTAGGGTATTTGTTATTGTTTGGGTTGGATTTTGATTAAGAGTTAATAACTCTACTTTGATCGACGATGTTGTGTCAATCATATTTATATACAAGGATTCTCAAGATTTAATCTTTTGAGTCTCTGTTACTTGGCGAGCCTGTAACGTCTGCATTTTAAGTTGACACTTTTAATAATTAATACCATGTTGCTGGTTGGCCAATTTGACCATATCTTCAAGCTAAAAATTGATAATCATTATCTGGTGCTTTAGTGCTCTTGGATTTTGTAACAAAAAGTTATATAAGACCGTTTAACCGGTACCTTTTGCTTTGTGGATAACACAATAATCATGAGGAGATTTTGTGTGTTGCAGTGATGTTTTTGCCTCAAGTTACATGCATCAGTGAGTTCATGTTTGTTTTCTTTTCATATAATAGAAAATAAGTGTAACACATGTTGCCTATCCTGTTAGGTTTAGCTAATATTTTCCAAAATAAGCTCAAATTCCTGACTGAGATGCACGTACCTACACATCTTTTGTCATGAGAAAAGATGATGATTACGACCAATGGAGGGAATCAGATGATGAGGTGGATTCTGAAGAAGAAACGATGGATTTAGATGAGAGCCATGATGACATTGTACAATCAGATGACGATGATGGTGATGATATGGTCCACACTGCTAGATTTGAAGAATTAACAGGCAATGTGCGAAACCTTGTACTTATTTGTTTCTACTTAAACATAACATGGTTTCATACGTTGCCTCGTGTGAATGGGGAAAAACGATTTGCTGGTTTTTACGGAATTCAAGAGTCGACCGTGTGGAGACTCCTTGAACCGAGCGAAATGTTGAACCTCACACAGATGCACTGCAAGAAGGGAGTGCTTTAAGTTCGAGAGATCAATCTGTAAGACCCCGGCCTAAACCAAGAACAATGGCCATTCCAGAGTCAATTCGGTCACAAGAGAGGATGGGTTGATCTGTAGGAGGGATGCTGAGAAATGCGTGAGATCAATGGTGATCTGAGATTGTAGGTGTGTTGTGAATTCAGCGTGAAAATGCTCTGAATGATTGAATTTTGCTCAATTGAGAGTAATTTAAGTGAGTTCGTGTAGACGAAAGATTGTCTGTATGAACTTTGATGAGAAATTGCTCGTTTTGGCGAATGTTGTTCGATTGTTCGAAAAACCTCTGTCTTTTCAATCAGGATTCAGGGACATTTTATAATGTCGTAGTTGGAAACACCATGATCCCATGAAGTGCGACAGTTGCTGGAATCAGAGAGTGGGAAGTGGGGAAATCGTGTTAAAACTAATTACTCATCGTGCGGAGACTTGGTTAACTTTCCACCCACTACTTTGCTGAATCTTCCAACTGATTGCACGACTTGCTCATATTCTCGTCGTGGGTGAACACACGTGTCGTGGACCGCCAGACCAAAACCCTAGTTAATATCCCCTCATGTGACACGATTGAAATCTCGTGATTGTGGAGTCATTTGCTGACTTTATGGGACGATGAGTCCATGTAGCGCTGAGTTGAACATGATTAGCAAATGTTTCGAAACTCATGAATTTAATGTGTCTGCTGAGACGAGGTATCATTATATCCTAAGACGAGCAAAACTGTGTTGCTAAATTGTTGAATATTGGTAGTTGAAACAATATTCTTTGATTTGAGCAAATATTTCTAGTCTGAGCGAATATTGCTAATTGAATAAATATTTCCGGTTCGAGCGAATATTTCTAGTTCGAGCAAATATTGTTCTTCTTTTGATGAATTGTTGGTAGCTGGACCAAATAAAATATTAATTTAAGTTACTGACTGCTGGGTCGAGCAAAATAAATATGAATATCAATCATGGAATCAACATAAAATTATCAGAGTGTTCGAATCTGCACAAAATCACGTTTCTGCAGAGCTTTGTATTCAAAACCCTAATTTTACCGAAATGATGATTTATTGCAAATTAACACGGGACCGACTACATGGGATGACGGGTTCACCATATAACGCCCTGATGCTCGAATGAGCAAAAATTACCAAAGTCTCTTGAGGACCAGTTGGTGAAAGAATGATTAAATGATGGTTTAATCATTTACTGAAATAATGCTCGTGTGAGAAACAAATCATAAAACCTGATATAGAAAATATGAGGGGCCGACCAAGAGGTCATGAGACCGGATCTTAATGGTCGTGGGACCAGTAGATGGTCGTTTGAGCGAACTTCCAATTGTTTGGAAAGAGTTCGAACCTAATATGAGCAACTAAGCAAATTAGGTTAAAATCATTAAAACATGCGGGACCAGCTGTTTGCAAGCCTCAGGGTCACCCTTGGTCGGTCAAGGGTATGTGACCGTGTCACCATAGTGTTCGTGCTTCAGTCCTGAGAATTTTGATATTTTCTGATGCACGTTTGAGCAACATTTGGAGAAAATATGCAAAATCCATGGTTTTGCTGAAACCGGCAAAAATACATGAGATGATGAGAATAATAAATAAGCAAGGAATCACAAGGTGTGGGACAGGCCACGGCTAGGGCATGGACGGTCGGCTGACACGCGGTCCCACATGCTTTTCCCAGTTTTATGTGATTTTATGTATTTTTCTTTGATTTAAGGGAAATTCCATGAAACTGGAGAGTTTGGTGAAATTAGGGAACTTCCATGAGATGAGAGACATAAATTAAAATATAAAATAGGGAATGGGAGTGTGGGACCGGCAATGGCCGTGGGATGGCCGGCCGGCCAATGGGCGCGGCCCCCAAGGCACTCTTCCCAATTTTATGTAATTTTGATGATTTTAGATAATTTTTCATAAAATCAAAGAGATTTGTTGAAAACCAAGATATTTTGTTGAAATCAGGGAGTTTTCATGAAATCAGGAAACCAAACACCAAATAATAATAAAATAATAGGCGTGTGGGACCGACTAGGGCATGGCCGGCCGGCTAGAGCCCGATCCCACAAGTTTTCCTAATTTTTTTTACTATTTTCCATGATTTTAGAGAAAATACATGAAATTATGTAATTTTAGGGAAAATTCATAAAATCAAGGAATTTTCATAATTTGAGAAGGAATAATAAAATAATGGGACGTGAGGTGTGGGACCGGCCACGGCCAAGGCATGACCGGCCGGCCAACGGTCCCGCGACACCTTTCCCTAATTTTATTATTTTTTGATAAAATCATGTGATTTAGATAAAAATACATGAAATTAGGTAATTTTCATGATTTTAGGGAAAATTCATAAAATCAAGGAATTTTCATAATTTGAGAGAAATAATAAAATAATGGAGACGTGAGGTGTGGGACCGGCCACGGCCAAGACATGGCCGGCTGGTGCTCGGTCCCGCGACACCTTTCCCTAATTTTATTATTTTTTGATAAAATCATGTGATTTAGATAATTTCTTCGAAATAAAGGAAATTTGCTCGAACGAGAGGATTTTCATGAGATCGTGAAAATAATAAAAATATGGTAAAATATAAAATTGGGCGCGGGACTAGTCACGGCATGACTGGCCAGCTGGTGAGCCTAGTCCTCTGGCGCTTTTGTTTAATATTTTATTATTATTATTTTCCCTTCCTATTTTACATAGGTTCCTCGTTCGTTCGTATTTTTTAAATGCTCGTTCGTGCATTCAAAATGATGGTCTGTGCATTATCTGCTAATTACACTTGCACCATTTTTGTCAGGGCTTATTCGATGCTCAGATGCCTGTTCTGTTGAATATTTATTACTAACCTGTGGAATTCTGCTGGGAAGAACCACAGATTGAAGTAACGAAATATAACGAGGAATCGTAGAATATTGCTGAATATTTAGGCGATTAATTGACGACTCGTAGAATATTTATGGATATTCAGACGATGGCTCGTAGAATATTGCTGGATATTCAGACGATTTAAGATAATTCATTGTTGGCTCTATACTAAAAGATCTTCCTGTCTAGGAGCATTAATTATCTGAGGGTTGAGCAATATGAACTTGCTGGAGTGTCATATTCCTCTTGCATAGTCGGGGGAAATCTGGTTACATCCCGAAGACGTTATCGCTCTATACTAGCAGACATGCTGTCTAGGAGCCGCCCAATCTTTCAATTCTATACAGTATGAGATGTGTCGTGGCCTCAACTGAGAGACTGCACATCTTCATCTTCTCTGAGAGACTTTCTCCATCAGAGGTGGCATGAGCTTTCATGCACAGAGACATGAGTCTCGATACTCATCCGATTGCCGGATCCGGAGTAATTACTAAAATTGCTCAGTATTCATGAGATGTGTCGTGGCCTCAGCTGAGAGACTACACATTTACACGTACTCTGAGAGACAACCTTCTCAGTCAGAGATTTATGACATGAGATTTCATGCTTTAATGAGAGACATGAGTCTCAATACTCATCTGGTTGCCGAATCTGGAGTATAGTTTTACAATTCTACCCTTTGTCGAAAATCCACCATCTAAATTATGTATTGATACTAAATATTTTACTACTAGTACTAGTTACTACTAGTTTACTAGTATACTATACTATAGTAGTATACTAGTTTAGTATAGTAAAGTAGTTACATAATTTACTAGTATACTAGTTTAGTATAGTAAAGTAGTTACATAATTTACTAGTAAAGTAGTTACATAATTACTAGTATAATAGTTTAGTATAGTAAAGTAGTTACATAATTTACTAGTAAAGTAGTTACATAATTTACTAGTAGTATACTACATATTTTACTACTAGTACTAGTTACTACTAGTTTACTAGTATACTATACTATAGTAGTATACTAGTTTAGTATAGTAAATTAGTTACATAATTTACTAGTATACTATACTATGTATCACCGTATTGATACTACTAGTATGTAGTAACATACTACTAGTAACATTTACATGTGTTGATACTAATTAGACCTGGAAGGGTGTTTTAGGAATTTATAAAATACACTTTATAATCTCCATGAAGTTTTTGGACTAGAGAGTAAATAATCTGGTCCAAAAACATGTTTTTGGACTAGAGAGTAAATCTTTTCCACGGGTGGACTAGCCATTAACTGGGTCTGCTAGAACTGGACTAGCCAGTAATTCCTACTTTACTTTAAGTAGACATAATAACCCTGTTGTTCAAGAATTATGGATTATTATCAGTTTCTGCGCTATGGTGGCGATTTGGTTTGTTAGGGACATAATTTTCTTTGATGTAGGAAATTGGAGTTTAGAAAGATCAAGAGGAGAATTCTTCACCTCACTCATGATTTTGCTGTCAAATTAAAAGGTTCTATGTGGAATTTTGTTTATGACATGCATATCTTAATATTGGTTGTAGGCCTTTGAAGTCTGTCATAGTTGTGGAGTGTTATTTCTTACTTCCTGAGAAGCATATTACCTTATTGTGCTGTGACGGAGCCTCTAAATGTAACCCAGGTCTCGCAGGGTACGGTTTTGTTGTCAGGACCATTTGAAACATTTTGAAGGTACTGAATCTGGAGGTCCTGGGTAGCTACCAACTATATTGCTAAAATTATGGCTGCCATTTGTGCTATGCAATGGGCAGTCACTCATCAGAGGTGGAGAATCATTATTCATTATGCCTCGAAAGCTATTCTCTATGCTTTCATGAACAGGAGACTCCCTTGGATGTTTTGGTCTAGGTAGCACAAAACTTATTCCTGTCTGCATCCTATTCACTTAAGACATGCTTTCCTTAGCTTCTTGGAAGATTTTTTTTTGCATTACAATTCAAGGCCTGGCTTTTTACAACGGCTTGATTATCCCTTTTTTTTTTGAAGCAACTTGAATATCCTGACATCCCCTATATCAGATTTTTGAATTGTAGTGGCTGTTTTCTGGGATTTTATTTTTGTTTAGGTTTTTGATTCTCTGATTTCGGCCTTAAGAATCTCTTGTCCATATATTTGATCCTTTTCTTTTGTATCAGTTGATTTAATATTACATGAGAACCTGTAGTTTTATATGTGACCCGTTTAAGTGGAATCAACTGTACAGTATACCTTGTGGAAAATCAGCAGATGAATTGTAGCAAGAAGTATGTGTACAGAGAAATTGTAAATCTGCAAGCTAGACTTTTGCATTAGTTTTGTATTTATATTCTCTAGTATGCAATTTGACTTCTAGACTCTGACAGTTGCCAGGAATCATTTGTAATGAACTCACTTACTCTCTCAGAAAGTAGACCTACCCTCCACAGCAGTTGGAAAAACCAGGAAAGCTAGTCATTTCTATCTGTTCCAGACTCCTCACTTTGCGGTTAGTTTCCATGATTTTTTCTTTTGGTCACTGTCTTGCTCTTCAGAACGAGTGGTGTCTGGGAATATGGACCTAGCTACTTGAGTTTTGAATAGGCCTGCTTAGTTTGGACAATATGAGAAAAATAATTGCAGTGATGGTAAGTCCAGCTTCAAGTCTTGCGAATAAGAGATGATGAGAGTTTTGTCCTGTGTAAAAATTTGAATTTTAGACTGCTTAACAGATGGAACTAACATTACAACATTGTTGGGGAAGAGCAGCAGCTGCTGCTATTGATGTTGAGAAATTTTTTCAAGCTTTAAATGGTGGTCTGGCAAGAGTTCCTTGGAGGTTAGTTTGTTATGTGAACCATGTAAAACAGATTGCTTTGAAATTTGGTCAGGTCGAATTCTCATCCATTATGAGAGGGCAAACGAAGTTGCCCGTCGACCGGAAACTGAATATTACAGTGAATAATTGATTTTTACTAGTGGTTGATGCAGGAGAAGTTGCAGATTTAAAAAGAAGCTTGTTGGGAAGGAAATATTATATGGAACCATAAAAACCCTAGGAAGACTTATTTTGTTCCTTGGCAAGCTGGCATAGGCTAAGCTATGAGAACGTGTGCGAATTGAATACGCTGATTGTGCTGCAAATGAGGTCGAAAGTTGATGTTCATGTCACATACTGTTGATGACAACCATTTTCATACGTGTCGGTACATACGTCATTATTTATCTGGCATATGACTATTTCCATAAACAACATCCATGGAAATTTTCTCTTATTTGAAGGCGAAACTTTCCTCTCTTTTTTCTTCTTCGTAATACTCCGTCTGCTTGTCGAGGTATTCCCCTCGACTCTGGTCGTCAAGGTATTTATATCGCTCGCACATGTTGTTCAACTGGTGGCTAGATACACCGTCTTTCAGATTCTACGATGGCGTGATGCCTTTTGTAGCGATCATTTTTCTTGGATACATTATTTGCTTCAGGAGATTTTCTTTCTGATGATTCAGGTGTCATATCGTGATCACTTCGTACCCGTCGTGCTCGCCAACCCTCATGTGAATATCGTTTACAATATTGTATAATAATACTTTTATTACATGTTTGCGTCTCTTATCTAGTGAGGCCTTCCGAACCCTCATGATTTTTCTTCTTGGAGTCTTCATCCGGATGATGTCTCACTTTGGATGGAATTTCTGTTTTCACCTTCGTCAGTGACAACTTTGCTCATTTTTTTTTTTTCCCTTGCCTAGATATCTGTCCTTGCATATAGTTCTTTGAGGTTTCCTACCGGTTGTACGATTAAGGAATTGAATACCCCAAATTCATCATAAGGCAAGGCATTCTTGTATGCTTCAATGATGAGTCCAGGATCAACCGCGCCGAGTTCTCCAACTTCTTGACAAAATCGCTATCTAAAATCTGCCAGACTTTCATTTTTTTCTTGACGCAATCCAAATAAGTGACTACTCCCTTTTTTGCTTCCCAGATTGATCTTATATTACTCGAAAAAATGCATCTGACGACATCCCAAAGTTTGCAATTGAATTTGACTCCAAATGGGAGAACCAAGTCAAAGCTTTACATGTCAGTGTTACAGGAAAAGTTCTGCACAAATAACTCATCACTATATCCCCACGTACTCATTGGAGCTTGGAAATCTTGAACATGTTCCACAGAATCGCCGCTCTTGCCGTCAAATAGATCATTGAACTGGGGATGCACAAAGTTTGATGGTGGGCCGAACCGCCTTATTTCTTCGACATAAGGTGAGTCCACTGACCTTTTCATTGCTAAAACTTGTAGCATTTCTTTCTGGATTGTTTTTGAGCTAGACCTGCTCGATCATTTCATTTAGCTTTCTTTTATTGAGTTCCTCAGTCTGTGATGAATCTCCTCCAGTCTCTCGACGGATTCGTTCATTTCTGACTAACTCCTTGTTCTGCCTAGATTTTGCTTTCTTATGTTTATGTTTCTTCGAGCTTCGGTTTTCATCATAATACTCCTTACTCTTTCTCCCTTCGAGGTACTCCTTTCTTCTTCGATCGTTGAGGTATTGCTCCCTTTCGCGCCTGTTGTTCTACCAATTTCTAAGTCCAGATTGTCGCTCCGTCTCCTTGTTGAAATGATTACTTTTTAGCGGTGATTCAGCCTACAATCCTCAGTAGCTTTCCTTTCGGGTGAACTATGTCTCCTGTCGCGATCAATCAGCCCCTTCATGCCCGCCAACCCTCATGTGAAATCCGTGCATGCCGGTGTGGAGTGACACTTTTCCAATGCTGGGTACTACCATTTAGTGGTCTTTTTTATAGAGACGCTTTCAGTAGTCTGTTTTCTCTTTCTAACTCTTCCAATCTTTCTCGCAGAGTCAAATCCACGGGTGTTACCCCTGTCCTATCCGCTTGCACAAAACACGAGGCTAAACGATGGCCTCTATTGGCGAGGGAGTTCGGACGTGAGTTTAGAATATTTATTTGGTGTTGATTACCACCCCTTGGAGATATGTTCAGATTGGGACCATCACTTAAAGATGGAGTTGCGATACGTACCCATCGATTTCCTCTACTTATCCCGTGGGGATAAGTTCTTGCAGAGGGACACCTTGATGTTGTTTTTACTGGTGACGTTTCAACTCCTTACTGAAGTGGGTGATCAACGTTTCTATGATTCCCTCGGACTTTGCATCCGTATTGTCGTTCCCATTATTTTGATTTTCCTGTGATGTTACCATGGATCTTGATTTTTTTTTTGTTGAGAATCCTTCTCTGCCCCACGGTGGGCGCCAAAAGATGTTGTAGCAAAAATGTTCCTACAACACTCCTCGAGATTTGTATTAAAAGATATAATCTTAACAGTTGGATGAGTCAAGATTTATACCTGATAAATGAATTATAGACCGTTTAGATGACTCACAATTTTCCTCGTGATTCGTTCTTGATGATGAAGAGTTTCCAGCTCATCTCTCCAATTATCTTGGCTTTGTAAATATTCTTGATGGATGTAGAAAGGGGGGGGGGTACCTTCAAGTACACTCTGATGCCTCAATGCATAAGATCTCTAAGCAGGTTTTAGTAAAGAGAAAAGGATTAGAAAATGTGTACCTTTCTGGTTGAAATTCCTCCTCTATTTATAGGTTATAAAGGGTATGCATCCAGTCAATTATCTGTTTGCATTCATCTTGATGATGTACCTAGACCAAATGCTCACTAGGTTCACCTTTCTTTAAAATGGGAATTATGTATCTATATAGTATAAATGTACTTACTCCAATAATGAATCTATATTCATCCCCTCCTTTAGGATGACCAGATTAATTATTGTATTTGGACTAAGTATATATCTAGATTCATTCTAACCTCCGGGTTTGATTTAGGTTTGGTATTACCAACAACTAATTTATCCACTTTTTAGGATACAATGAATTTAGTCACCTTTAAAAAAGGCCGACATATTAGGTTTTTAACCTTTAATGGATTTAGGCTTCAACCCATGACCCAATTATATATTTTTTAAGGCTAATGGGTTGGAGATATTATTAAGCCCATTCCATATATATGTGGTCCAAAAAAAATTTGTGATTGTTTATTTGGATGATATCCTAATATACAACAAAACTTGGGAAGAACATCTCGTTCACGTTGAGAAGGTGTTTAAAGTGTTACATGAAGGCCAGCTGAAGTTGAATGTAAAGCAGTGTGAGTTTGGGAAGGATGAGTTGGTGTATCTCGGATTCATTGTTGGTGGTGGACAACGGAAGATTGATCCAAGGAAGGCTGAGCTGATCACTAAGTGTCCTAGACCTAGTACTGTAACTGAGATCAGGAGTTTCTTAGGGGCTTGCACCTATTTGCTTAATTTTATCCGGCATTTTTCGAATATTGCAGGACCATTACATGGTTTGACGGGAGCTAAGGAAAAGTTTGAATGGAAGCAAAACCCTGAAGACGCTTTTCAACTACTAAAAAAGAAGATTTCAGAAGCACCGTTGTTGGCATTTCCTAACTTACAGCGTACTTTTGAAGTTGAGACCGACGCTTCTAACTATGCATTGGGAGGAGTGTTATTACAAGATGGTAAACTTGTGGAGTACCATTCAGAATTGTTCTCAGGTGTTATTAAGAACTACGCACCTTATGACAAAGAATTTTATTCTTTATATCAATGTATCAAGCATTGGAGAGTGTATCTCTTAGGTAAAGAAGTAGTGGTACATTCATATCGTAAACCATTGGAGTATCTACACGCTCAGACGAAACTACAACAAGCCCGACACATGAAGTGTATGTCTTACTTGATGAGTTTCAACATTCTCATTAAGTATAAGAAGGGAGTAACAAACAAGTTTGCAGATATGTTGTCTCGTCCACCTGTCCGAGCATTAATGGTGGCCATGAGAATTCAACCGATTGTTTCTCAAGAGTATGCAGAGTTATACACATCTAGCAAAGACTTCAAGAAGGTGTCAGAAGGTGTAAATAGTGGTTTGAAAGGAGAGTTTAAATTCCGTGATGAATTGTTGTACAAGGGTCAATTACTTTGCATTCCAGAAGATGGAGATCGTTTACAATGGTTAAGAGAGGCACACACATCCCGAGTTGCTGGACACTTTGGGATGAATAAGACTCTTCTTAACCTTTGTCATTATGTATTTTGGCCTAAGATGCAAGATGATGTGGCTAAGTTGGTTAGAGGGTGTAAGTTGTGCAGCACATCTAAACCTTCCAACATAAAACGTGGGTTATATCTACCATTACCAGTACCATCAAGGCCTTGGGAGAGTATTTTTATGGATTTTCTTGGTGGATTACCCAAGACAAAGTCTAATTATGATTACTTGTTCGTTGTAGTCGACCGATTCAACAAGATGATTGCATTAATTCCATGTACAAAGACGGTAACGGGAGCCGGTGCAACAAAGCTTTTCTTTGAGCAAAGACAAAGACAACTCTTTCTATGGAAACTAAGACATCTACATTTGGAACAGGATTATCATTATATTTTTTTACTACTAAAATTGTTAACAAAACTTCCAAGCCTATTTAGACCGATTCATTCCGTTTCATACAAATGAAGACCGATTTAGATAACTAATGTTACTTTAGACACTGTTACTGTTACTTGAGACACTGCTACTGCTTCCTAAGACACTATTACTGCTACTGTTACATGATACACTGTTATCTTAATTGTACTAGGCAATTTTACTTTAAAAACCTAAGTTCATTTTATTTACATGTTATTGCAAACACTGGGTTGGATCTGATCCAATCACTGCTTTGTGCAGTGATACATACTGATTTAGATTCAAAATCAAATTTTCCCTTTGACGATGTTTGTTCCTGTCTCTTTATTTTAAAAGAGGGAGAGAAAAGGTACTCTGAGTTACTCTTTATGTATGTAGGAATTGGGATTTTTAATCAAGAATTGGGGAAGTTATATAAGCCAGAAAGAATGTAAGATGATTTTGAAACACTTATGTAAGGTTTCTGATTTCCAAAATCGGCACTATGAAGGTATCAGTTGAGGTTCACCTATTTAATAGAAAAATAAATAATCAAGGGGCTGTCTTGAGAAGTAAGATTTTAGCCGGAGTGGGTACAAAATAATTTAGTTTGGTGGTTATAAATTATAATGAGTTCTTTCTATGATTTTGTGTTTGAGCAGACAAAACTAAAATTAAGAAGTGTTTTGATGGCTGAGTTTGTTTTCCAACTCCATCACCACCAGTGACAGTGACACCTTATTACTACAAAACAGAAAAACATGAAGATCTTGTATAGAGAAAGAAAATATTGACATTAGCATGAATTATTTGTTATAGACTATGACCCAAAGGGAAACTCTAATTAAGAGAAGAAAAAATAAAACTAGTAGGAATTACTGATAGATCCTATCATAGTGGGAAAATTTAATGGCTGGTTCTTTCCTCAATCCCAACATAACGGTAGGTCCAAAACAAGTTTTTTGGACCAATTTTTATCCTTAAGGGTCTAGTACACGTGCGAGTTTCATACAACATATTTTTTAAATGAAAAAATACCCTAGATGCGTAAATAAGATCTCCTTCTAAATCGTCATTTATACTTTCTCTTCCTACAACTCGAGCTCCGGCGACGAAGATTTGAAGAAGAATCCATTTGAAAATAATTTTGTTAATGAAGATAAGTTTATTTCATATTAATCTTTGATTTTCGTCTTAATTTAATTTAATGATTTCAAGAACCTAATAACTTGAAATTCATTTACAATCGATTTCCAGATCTGTAATAATCTTTTCATTATTTATGATTTGAGCTCAACAATTCGAGAATAAAAAATGTGAATTTATTTTTTAGGGTTCATGACGGAATATCGATCGCCTTCTAATCTTACTTCCGTACGAAATTTTTACATAAGATTCGTAATCAGAAAGTCTAGATCCATGTTACCCATCAATTTCTCTTCGAAAACTAACTGGTTTGAATTTTTAGACCTAATCAAAAAAATTGGACTTTGAGTTTAATATGATTCAACAGTGTATATATGCTGCATTGAAGAAAAAAATATTGGTTATGTATGCATAAGATTTGTTATATATATATTTGTGTATAGATGATACTAATTTATTGTTTGTTGGCTTTTGCAAGTTCTTTGTTGTTTTTTGGTATGGATTGGTGTTACATTCTTATTAGTTTAAGGAGATAATCATATTTTCAGGTAAAGCTTTTTCAATTTTTGGTTCTTTCTATTTATGCATGATCAACAATGCAGATTTGCTATACTTTGTGATATTAGTTCAACAATGTTACTAAATTGTCATGTTTATCTTATATGCACTGAGGTATCTTAATGTGCAGAATTTAAACTACTTTATTTGAGAATATAAATGTATTAGTTCATTAACAAACCGATTTTAGAACATAACCTACCCAAGTATGCGAATGGGTACGCATACCTGAGTGGCCGGATTTGGTTTGGGTTCACCGGTATGTGAATGGATACGCATACCTTCCAAACTCAGTTAAATTACGGAACTTTAAACTTATGCAAGTACGCATACGGGTATGCGTACTAAGTTCCCGGACTTTCAACTAACCAACCAGTACAAATACGGGTATGCATACTATGGTTCCCGAACTTGGAATAACTAGCAACAGTTAGCATACAAGTACGCATACTATGTTACATCTGATCATGGTTAATTTTTCTAAACTCCCAGTTTAATCATTTAAACATTCTTAGAAGACGGGAATATATGTCTCACACACTATTAGCTTCAAAGCAATTTTCAAGCGATTGAATGATCAATACGAAACATTCTGAGTCTACATCAAATGATTGTCTCACACAAATCATGTAAGATGTTACCAGGCAATTTTCACATGATCGTATTTTTAATTTCGTCGTCAGTATAAGATGAACTTGGTTAAAGTGAAAGCTTACCAACACATATTTCGAGAAATATATAAGCGAGTTAAACTCAGCT
This sequence comes from Papaver somniferum, assembly GCF_003573695.1. Classification (NCBI taxonomy): domain Eukaryota; kingdom Viridiplantae; phylum Streptophyta; class Magnoliopsida; order Ranunculales; family Papaveraceae; genus Papaver; species Papaver somniferum. The sequence continues at coordinate 8,424,480 of NC_039362.1, forward strand.
CGAAATATCAAATGTGTATAATCGAAGTCTATATAGTTATACGACTTTTGTTTCAAATAGGAGATATAGTAGATATACTTTTGAGTGATAGATGAGTTCAAGTCTCCAAATATATTTTGTTGATGAAGTTACACAATCTCCCCTTAGTAGTTCTTCGTCTTCAATTGATGAATGCCGAGGAGTCTAAAGCTCAACTACAATTTCTATTCTAATCCGATACTTAGCTGTAAGTATACTAGAAATCAAGACTTATAGTTTTGGAAAATAAACTTGACAAAAAATCTTGAGATAGCAACGCTTTCGAGTTCGACCGAGCAGTGCTCTAACAATGTTCATCGATCTTCTCGACCCCATGATCGAGTTCCTGTAAAGAACAAAAAGGATAAGGAAGAAGATGATGAATATCAGCCTAAGTACTTCAAGTTTAAAGGTTTTGGTCATATGGCTAAAGACAATCCTAATCTTAGGAAATACACCAGAAGCAAGGCATTAGTTGTAACTCTAGACGAGACCTCTGATTCATATTATTTTGAAGAAGAGGAAACAAATAATATTGCACTAGTTGTTAATTTGATTCCCCCATTAGTCATTTAACCATTTTAAAAATGGACATGTCTTCCGATGTTGTAAAATCATCTAATGATAAAGGGAAAATTAATACAAAGTGTGAAACTGTCTCAAGAACAAACATTGCTAAGAAGTGCCTATGTAACTCCAACCAATCTCAAGAAACTTCGTTAATTCGAGGTTAATAAGAGAAGATTTTTAAATCATACAATAGTAGATCAAGGACACACTGCTTGTTCCAAATCCCATGATGAGAGAAAATCTCATACTAATACCACCTAATCGGTATTAGAATTGCATCCTCACTCTGTGTGCCGATTGTGTGTGTGAGGAAGAAAAAATCAAGGCATATTATGTATAGATTATGGGAATAAAATCTAGTACTTGAAAATATATTTTGAATATTTTCGGTAGTATAAAAAATATAAAAGGATTTTTTTTTCATTCTATGGTTATTTCTTGTACGAACCATGAGTCAGGATCCGATGTGTTCTCTTGCAAAGGTGATTGATCTGAAAGATTTTTTAAGAATAAATCTACACCATTTCTTGATGCTAAGAAGCCTAAGAGGAAGATCAAAAATAGAGATCGGCTTAGCAAAAAGGAAAGAGAGAATATGTTGAAAAATATCAGTGTATTGAGATATTGACACAATTTTGTGTTTAATCAAAGACAGAATTACATGTTCTTGCAGAGTCCTTCACAAAAACTTCTCAACTGCAAGAAATTCTGGTCAAGCAACAAGGTTATCTTCTTGAAGAAATTCAGAAGCGCAAGTCTGAAAGTAGCCTTCCTCTAGTGATATGAAGAATTAAGTTGCTCTTGAAATAAATTATAAGATTAGATTCTTATCAGAAAAAAAGATATCAGTGTTTGATTTGCTTCAATTATTTTATAAGGTCTATTTTGAATAAAACTATCATTATTTATGATTAAGATTATTTCTTTATAAAAAAAATTGTTGTGATAGTTACCGATTACATACCCTGAGAACGAATGTTCATATATTTTTGATATGTGTATTCGGTTTATGAGATGTCTGGTTTGGGTTTTCATTAACCTTAATATTCGATCTCATATGATATAACCCTTATGGTTTGTATGGATTATTTATTTAGCGGTATTAAGTTCTATCCCATGTTGGTAGGCTTAATCAAAGGATCACAAGGTGTTCCGACTGAAACTCATATGTGAAAACTCACAATATGTTGAATCAATTTATGTTTACATGAGTTGTGTTTAGCATAAACATGTGTTTCGAGTTTTCAACTTTTGTTGTTGGCACGCATTAGTTAAAATCGTTTCAATCTTTATCTGGTAAAGGTTTCTTTTGTTGTTATTCTTTTGTCTTGCGAGAGGATGAGAACACACTGGGGGATAGTTCTAACTTGAACTTGCATTCAATGATATATATTTCTAGGGAGAAGAGGTTGCGGAATTTTAGGTAACAAATTTTTTAGTTAATCGTTTTCTTGTCTAAGAAAAGCCTGTTTATGTTGCATATATTTTTCCTTTTCTTAGCAAAAATTTGGTACAATTGATATGTTCCATTAATGTGTATGGATATATGTGTATATGATTCAATTGTTTCTGGTTAAGAAAAACTGTGTCAATTTATTTGGCTTATTGTTTGGTATCTTCTTTATTGTTGGGTATCAAGTGTTTTTACTTAACGAAATTTCTGTGCAATTGCGGTGCTATAATGTGTATGTTTGTTTCAATTTCTTCTGGTTAATAAAATAATTGTGCAAGTCAATTTATTTTGGTTTGTATGTATTGTTTACGGCTTAATGAAATACGGGATCATTTGTTTGGTCCAAATCGATTCTAGATAAGAGAAACCAAGTTAATTTTGATCTTAGTTAGACTCATCAAATTGGAGGATTTGGTTATTCAAGTCTAATCGAATGCCTTGAAAAGAAAAACTAGTTAACTAACCTAGTGTTTGTCTTGTCTAAAGAGAAGGGTCTAAGTTATTATCTGAATAACTAGAGCTTGATGAGAGAAATAAAGTTAATTCTGATCTTTATTTTGGTCTTATCGAAATAAGTGATTGTATGCTTGCAATCGGTTTAACAAGGGAATTAAATTTCTTAGTCGTTTTGTTAACTATTAGGGAAAATTGCTTAGGGAAATTGTTTTAGTTTTAATATTGGTTATCTGAAGTGGTGTGTGAAACCTTCGTGCTTAACTCTTATAGGTTGTTTACAAGTCTTTTAGATTTGTATGATCCTTTCGGTTTTTCCTTTATTTGCTCGAACCTTTGTCATTTTGTGACAAAAAGTGGGAGAAATATATGGAGTAAACAAGTGATTGAAATCACTAATGAAAGGAAAATTGTGCTTAAACGTTATATCTAACGAAAGAGTAAGTCACTGACTAAGGGGGAGAAACATATCATATTGATGTGTAGTAATTCTGTAATACAAAAAGGGGAATAACAAAGATGTTCGGATTAAATATCTTCCTAGATTGACTTTAGGGGGATTAAAAGCTTTGTTATTCAAATGTCAAAAACGACATTTATTAATTGAATATATGCAGTGAATTTTGTTGTTGAAACTTGGAATCAAGCGTATGTAAAATGAATTCTTGTAATTTGTTTATACATATGTAAAAAGAGTTTTGTCACTAAAATTTACAAAGGGAGAGATTGTTAGATCATAGCTCGGTTGAACTCACCAAGCGTTGGTATGTCATATTTTAGTGACTCAAAAATCATCTAAAGTCGCTTGATTCTATACTAGAGTCAATTTATTTTAATGTGAATACCAATATTCCGCGGAGCACGTGTAACGATCTTAGTGGCCGTATAAAAGATAAATGTGAAGCCCTCGCTACGCAGAGAAATCCAAGTGACATAGGATACCTTCGAAGATTTACTTTATCTCATCCCAAGAAAGGATGCCTCGACGGGTGAGATGAGAAGAGTAAAAGCCTAGTCTACAAGGAGGCAGCTGGCGAAGGGACAAAGGTAGATGACATATCTAATCAGCATTATATGCACAAATCTCTTATCTACACGCATAATCAAGGCACGTGGAGAGAGATGATATGGCAGAACCCGATTGGCAGAGGCCGGCAGTGAACGAAGGTACAACCTGTACTAAGGTTGGGAAGTTCCCGAATGAACGTGGGTCAGATGAGGTGGCAGGGTTCGACTTGATAAAGTATGCGGTGAACGAACGTACCATTTGTACGAAAGGTATATCAACGAACGATGGACCCATAGGTAGCAAAAAAATACATAGAGCAGAAGGGGCTATAAATACCAAGCCTCACCAACAAACTAAGGGCATTCAATATCTAGGAGAGAAGATCTAGTCTTAAGCTTATACCTCTTTAATGTTTAGAACTTAAGTATTTACTTCAACTTGAGTTCTCTCTATTACTTTGGGAAGCATTTAAGATCTTTATAACCACCATAACTTAATACAAAACAATCACTCATTACCCGGTGGATGTAGACAAAACTCGAACCACTTAATCTCTTGTGTCCCATGATAACTTAGAAGCTTTTACATTATATTTTTGTTCTTCGTTATTATTGTGATCTTGAATATCTTTTACTACTTAACATTATCAGTTCAACAAAGGTATCGATATTAAATAGCATATGATTTTCTGAGCTGTAAACATTACGTAGACTACGGGAAAACGAGTAGTCACAGTTTGGCGCTAGAAAGTTTTGCTCACCAGCTTGAGTTTTTATATCCCGTCATTTATCTTACTTAGCATATTCTTTGACGAAGAGATCTGATTTCAACAAGGATGGATCTCACTTTTTAGTGATTGGTTCGTCCATTGTTTTTGCAAGTTCTTTCAGTTCATAGCCTCTAAAAACTAGCAATCTCAAAGATCTACAAAAATGTTCACAAAAGAGCACCATAAAACGTTAAAATTTTTGTTTTGTACTAAAACAACCTTTTTTAACAAAGATTTCTTTAGATCTGAATACGTCTGACAACAGAGGAATCTCAGTGAGATTTTAAGAAAAAAAAATCTTTTAAAACATTTAATAACCTTGTTTTTTGGGAGATCTGACACCTCCTTTTCATTGTTTTTCAACGTTTAAGGTTGTTTCTCCCAAGGGTGTCATAAAATTTTTATACCCGTCTTTCAAAACGTCATTTCAGTCCTTTTTCTGAAAAAGCTGCTTAGCCGTCTTCTGAGTCAGAGTATTAACTGCTACCTTTTGACGAAGGCACCCAAGTTGCACATTTTTGTCGTTTTTTCTGTGACCACAGGATAACAAAAGCCGAAGGTATGCAGAAACCAAGTGATGTACCGACAAGCTCACGACCAACAGTTACACGAGGAAGATATCAAAAGCCGTCTCAAGCAAACCAAATAACCGAATAAGAGGACGACCAAAGCGAAATAGTAAGAAGAACGGTTGCTAACAAATCATCTATACCTGCTGAAGGGATGGGAAAAACATCGGGAGATCAACCACTTTACGACATGTCGTTACCGTAGCATCCCGCTGTTACAAAGCTACCTGCGGAAAACGCAGGGTTACCTAGAACCGTAGTTCCTACGGGACGAGGGTCGGAAAAACTAACTCCAATCCAGATAGATGCAGACGCACCAGTTATAGAAGAAGGGGCGGATAACTCTGAGGATCCATCCGACAGCACCGCTCAGGGTGGTGGAATTCACAACGAAGACCAAATGGTAGAATAAGTAGCAACTTTGTTACTCCGCAACAAGGAACATGAGGATGCAATGCACGAGATGGCCCAGGAAAACCAACACCTAAAAGATATGTTAGACATACATATCGAAGGTTCCCAAAATCACCCTCCGCTAAAGAGGCGTGAGAACGGAGCTATCTCAGGAAGACGAAGGGTGGATCCCAACCCACCAAAGGTTGACCCAGCATAGGGATCCAAGAGAACACGCCATGATCCAGAGGATACGGATCTAACTTACAAGCCCTCGCAGTCCTACTACGACGATGTATTTTCTAGAGATGCTCACAATGTGAACATGGTTATGGAGCAAATGGAGAAAATGCAGAAGGAGATACCAGGCCTAAAAACTGGCCACGCAGGTAAAAGACTAGAAGAAGTGCTACAAGAGGTAACCACATTACCATTGTATTTTCGCATATTGAGGGAACCCATTCCTCCGAAATGCCCGGTACCTACGTTCCAAGCATACAACGATACCTCAGATCCCGCAGCCCACCTGCGGTATTGCACTCATGCCCTTGCCCATTGGGAAAGAGATGAGTTAGTACTTTGTAGGTACTTCCCTGCAAGCTTGGCGGGATCATCACTAGCCTGGTATGACAATTTACCAGCAAACTCAATTGACTCTTTTGAGCAATTGTCTACGGTGTTCTTGGAGACATAAATGTACACAAATCAACAAAGGCTGGGTTAGATAGGCTCTTTGCTTTATCTATCGGACCCCGCAAAACATTGATGCAGTACACTGGTAGGTGGCATAAGACATGCCAAGCAATTGGAAAAGTTAATACAGAAATTAGCATGAATTGTTATAAGTATGGACTTGAGAGAACCTCAGCTATCTTCGTGGAGCTTCACAACAGAGCCCTCGATTCCGAAGGAGAGCTCAGGGTTGTCCAAGACCGCTACATCAGGCTCGAAGAAATCTAGAAGGACAACCCCAGGGCACAAGCAAAAACAACAACATGTCCGCAACGAACCAACTCTCTGGAACCAATCTGGAGATACCTAAGAGGCAAAACGAAACCGGGGGAAGGACCAGCTCTCGAGAAAAAAGATACAAATACGCAGATGGAAAAATAGGAAAAGGGAGAAAAGAATTTGCAGATTAAGTCTACACAAAGCTAAACACCACATTCTCCAACATTCTAAGCAAGGAAGGAGCAAAGTCGGGCTTTCCTTACCCTAATACTAGAGGAAAGAAACCAAACAAAACGAAGGAGGCCAAGGAGTATTGTGCATACCACCAGTACTACGGGCACACAACTGACACGTGCTACCATCTACGGAACATAATTCATAAATTAATAGACGAAGGAAAATTCATGGAGTACGTACAACTATAGCCAGCTGAAACTGAGGCGACCCCGAAGAAAAGGTGGAGTTCCCTCAGGAAGGCAAAGATATCAACATGATCACCTTCTCCAACGGAGGACATGAATAGCTGCTTGAAGATATCCTCGAATTAGCTCGAAACAAAAGAAAGATAAAAAACCATGAGGTGTTCAAGCTAAGCGGACCACCTGCTAGCATATGGGAAGAATGGATGGCCACGCCATTAACCTTCTCAACCAAAGACGTCAATCAAGAGGTAGAAATGCACAATGATCCACTGGTGATCACCCTTCCGATATATGGATGTAACGTTACGAAGGTCCTCGTTGACGGGGGAAGCTCGTTAAACGTATTGTTTTATGAAACCTACCTGCGTATGGGTTTAACAATGGAGCAAATGGATTCTTCCACTTGCACAATGTACGGTTTCAATGGAGCCATCTCTAGACCAAAAGGAGAAATTATCTTGCAGGTACGTGCAGGACCATTAGTAACCAATACAAGATTCTGCGTGGTGGAAGCACCTTTTCCCTACAATGTAATCATGGGAAGACTATGGGTACATAGGTTACGAGGAACGACTTCGACATATCATCAGTACCTTCGATTTCCTACACCCATGGGTGAGATGGAAATCAAAGGTGACCAGCAGGACGCAAGTCTATGCAATCTAGCAGAGTTCAGACTCAACGAAGAAAGAGTTGCTGCCCAGCAGCACCAAAGAAAAAGACGAAAGGAAAACACCAAAGAAGTCAAGAACGGAGTCCTCTCAGTATCCGAAGCCATACCAGTTCCAGAGACAAGCACCTCCGCAACTCCAGGGGAAAACGTCTCCGCCAAATGAAAATTACAGAAAATCACTCCTCAACGGCCTCAGAAGCAAACCTGCTCACCGGTGGAACCAGCAAAGAAAATCAACATCGGAACGGAGACAGAACCAAAAATGCTCAACATCGAAACCTTACTTAAAGAGGAAGAGGAGAGGCAACTACAAAGGTTACTAAGGGAATACGCAGTGGTCAGTGGAAGACATTCCAGGAATTTACCCTAATTTGTCCTCACACCACCTTAGGCTCAAACCAGAAATGCCACCGTTTAAACAACGCATCGCAAGGTGGCAGATATCTATCACGAAGCGGTAGAAAAGGAGTTGCAAAATCTAATCGCAGCAGAATTCATACGAGAAGTAAAATATCCCACGTGGATATCTAACATGGTCATCGTACCCAAGAAGAACGGAGGCGTGCGCATTTGCATAGACTTTAGCAATCTCAACAAAGCATTCCCCAAAGACAGCTACCCGCTGCCAAACATTGACCAACTGGTCAATGCAACCGAAGGCTACCAGAGGCTATCCTTCATGGATGGATACTCAGGATACAACCAAATAGCCCTTGCAGAAGAAGATAAGGAGCATACTGCATTCTTTACCCCACGAGGCTTGTATTGCTATACAAGGATGCCTTTTGGACTAAAGAACGCGGGGGAAACATACCAGCGATTAGTAGACAAAATCTTTAATCCATGGATATGCAAGATACTGGAGATCTACGTGGACGATATGCTCGTCAAGAGCAAAGAAGCAAAAAACCACCTGTCATACCTAAGAGAAATATTCGTAGCCATGAGAAACTTTCACATGAAGGTGAACCCAGATAAATGCACATTCGGAGTAACCTCGGGAAAATTCTTTAGATACTTGGTAATTAGGCGAGGAATAGAAGTAGATCCCGAAAGGGTCAGAGCAATAATGGAGATTCCATCTCCACAAACATTAAAAGGAGTGCAAAATCTAAATGGAATCTTAGCCTCCATGGGAAGATTCATAGCAAGGTCGTCGGGTAAATGCAAATCATTTTTCGATACACTAAGGAAAGGAAATAGGTTTACATGGACCACATAATGTGAACAAGATTTTCACAAGATCAAAGAATACTTAGCGTCAGTACCCATCCTACAGAAGCCAGAGCCAGGTGAGGTGATCACCTTATACTTAGCAGCAACAAGCTACGCTGTGAGCGCAGTATTGGTACGAGACAAAGGGCAAGCAGAAAAGCCCGTATACTACATCAGCAAGACACTCAGTTCAGCGGAGCGTAACTATACCAAGGTGGAGCAGCTCATATACACCTTAGTAGTGGCAACACAAAAACTAAGGATATATTTCTACGCACATACCATCTGAGTCTTCACGAAGGCTCAAATAAGTCAAATTCTCGACAACATGGAGAAAATTGGAAGGGTGGAAAAATGGAATACCATGATCAAGCAGTTTCACATAATATTTGAAACAAGGAAAGCAGCTGAGAAATCACAAATCTTAACGGACTTCCTAGCAGACCTACCTCTCAACGACGAAGCAGAGATATATGACATCCTAGGAATGGAGGAAGCCAAACCATAACCAGAAGACCTCTTGGAACCACAAAATTCGCGAAGGTCGGAGATATTCGTAGATGGCTCCTCCAATTGAGAAGGCGCGGGCATAAGGATTGTGATAACAACCCTTACTGGAGACCGACTCATCTATGCATTCAGGTTAGAATTCGAAAAATACACTAACAACATCACAGAGTATGAGGAGGTCATACACGGTCTACGCCTGGCACATGATCTAGGCTCGATCAAATTGAGATGTTAGGTCCATCTATGCATTCGTGAAGAGACAACTTCTGCTGCTGTAGAAAAATTGGGTTGTTAGGTCCATCAAATTGGGCTGTTAAACAGGGCCTAACCAAATGAAATCCGTAATTGAATCTCGCTAACCCACTTCCAAAATTCGATCAAACTTTTACGCAGGTGAAAGCTATATTTCCCGTCAAATTCTGGTTTTGAACTGTTGAAGAAGAAATGCCCCTTATCCGACTGCTAGGGTGCGAATAACAATTTAGGTACCCCTTAGTAACTGGTTACCCCTTATCCATTTGAGGGGTCCGAATAACAGGTGTCCTCCGAGTGCGAAAATTCCACTTTTCGAGCCAATTTCTCCGCACAAGTGTATTTCTCCAAAAACACCTATAAAAACATAAAATACCAAAATAAGTACAAAAATGGATACTAACAATATAGAAAATCGAGATGAAAATAGACACATAAATGCGTCTATCAGTCATACACGGTCTACGCCTGGCACATGAGCTAGGCTTATCATATGTTCATTTGACTAGTGACTCACAGTTGGTCACTAGACAAATCGAGCTCAAATATCAAACTTTGGATCCGGTACTATCTTCGTACCTAAAATTAACATATGAGAATGCATCAAAGATCAACAAAGTCACATTCAGACATGTCTGTCAAAAAGAAAAAAGACACGCAGATGCATTAGCATTCATATCATCAATGCTGAGGGACAGAAATACCACCTATGTGCAAATTGGGAGGATATATGAACCTTCGATAGAAGGTCCGATCTCAGGCGTTGAGGAAGCTTTGGCCGTCCAAACTCGGGCCATGAGGGAAGCAGAAAAGAAGAAAGAAGACGAAGGGGTAGAAGAACCAAATGACGAAGCTGACGAGTCCGATAAGGATCAGTCCGTGTCAGACGAAAGCAACGAAGAAGAAGCAGAAGATGATTGGAGAATCCCAATTCACCAATACCTTGACAAAGGTACCTTACCAGCAGATGTCAAAGAAGCTCGGAAACTTGAATCAAAAGCAACAATGTACAGCCTACGTGACAGAATACTGCATAAAAGGTCATTTCTTGGAACTTTGATGTTGTGCCTCTCACAAACCGAAGGCATAAGGATACTCCATGATATACACAAAGGAGATGCCGGCAATCACAGTGGAAGAAGATCCTTGGAAATCAAATCCAAGATGCAAGGATACTATTGGATAAGCATGGACGAAGATTCAAAGAATGTGGCTAAGCGCTGCGAAAGATGCCAACACTTTGCCAGGAAGATTAAAGCATCAGCAACAGAGCTCAACTCAGTCATCAGCCCTTGGCCATTCGTTAAATGAGAGGTTGATATTGTTGGAACCTTGATAGAGGGGACATCGAAGAGAAAATACCTTATCGTTGCTACGGATTAATTCACCAAGTGGGTGGAAGCAAAGGCTTTGGCAAGGATTAGGGACACAGATGTCTTTAAATTCTTGTTTGGGAAAATCATCTACAGGTTCGGGATACCAGCCGCCATAGTCTCTGACAATGGAAAGCAGTTGGAAGGAAAGAACATAGATATGTTGTTCAACACTTTCAACATTCAGAAAAACAAGTCCACACCGATATACCCTAAGAGCAACAGGCTAGCGGAGGCAACTAACAAGAAGATAGTGATGAACTTAAAAAAGAAGTTCGGGGAATACAAGAAAAGATGGTGCGAACGGCTATACAATATCCTATGGGACTACCGAACTACAAGAAGGGTGGACATGGGAGAAATTCCATTCTTGCTAACCTACGGATCCGAAGCGGTCATCCAAACGGAGATAATACTTCCAACAACAAAAACGGAGGCATGGGAAAAGAACCTGACAACAAACCTAATGCTAGAAAAGCTTGATGATCTTGAAGAAAGGCGATAAGTGGCTTTGCAAAGGATGGTAAACTATCAACGAAGGCTAGATCGCGAATACAACAACCGGGTCATCCCTAGAAACTTTGTGATTGAAGAGTACGTACTACGTCAAATACCACCATATCAAAGAAAGAAGGAGTGCGGCAAGTTAGCTCCGATATGGGACGGGCCCTACATCATAGATGACATCACCGGAAAGGGTTCATACTACCTAAGGAACCTCAAAGGTGAAGTATTACAACACCCTTGGAACGCGATGTACCTAAAGAAGTACTACTAGTAAGTGAATGGTTATTACTCAGGAGAAGAAGGGAAGGGGAAATGGCCCACCATGTTTTATCCCTAACCAAAGGTATTATAAACCTTACTAATCAATGAAGAAACTTTTTGCTAAGAGAAAGTCTACATTTTGATTAAATACAAACTGGGTTAGAATAGACACCCTCCGTCATAATTGACGATGAGATAAGGCAAGACGCAACTGCGCTTGTGTCAATACTCGGATCCTCGGAGTGATAACTCCGTTCATGAGGAAATAAGAAAAAGTAAGATATCCCCTATAGAGATACCTTGTCGAAGTAAAGAAGCCTTCGCTCTGAACTCGTAGGGTTATAGGAAAATTATTACCCACGTAGGAGCCCTCGCCACCACGGTACCTTCTGGCCAAAGGATACTTGGGTAGGACGATGAATGTTACACCAAAGGTTAAATATACCTTAGCACCTTGTGATAACTCGAATGTGCAAATAACTAGACACAGCACGTCTACATATATTCATGCAATACTAAGGGTACCAAAATACGACTAACATGTCTTAAAAGTTGCAGATGACAGAGGTTCAAACCATAACGAAGCATTGTTTCAAGGAAAGGATACAACAAAGGCCCCTCAACAGGGGGCATAGCACAACAAAGAGTTCAGTTAAGAGAAACCAGACACATCAAGGATAAGGAATATGAGGAAAAACAACTCCTTCAGCTTGGAGCTCGGCCTATTCAAAGGCATCGTTAATATAATCAATGGAAGAAAGCTCAAATTGCACCTTCATCTGAGAAGCTTGAGCCTCCAGATCCGAAGTTGACTTCTGACGAAGCTCGATCATCTGAGCACTGAGTTGATAGTTAGCTTGCTGAAGCGCCTCGGCCTTAAACTTAGCATCATCATCAAATTGGCGATATATCTCCAACGAAGATATTTGACCCTTAAGACGGGTAATCTTGGCATTTGCACCCACCAGCTTCTCCTGGAGACCTGCGGGTACGAAGGGTATCAACAATAAGAAAAAGCAGTTAAAGACACAAAGGATGCTGCAGAATAATAAGGGTCCTAAGCTACCTCCTGCATGGATTAGGTATTCCTCTAAACTATGTTGAGCCTCAGCAAGATCTACCTCAGCGGCATCAATATCTTCCACGAGGGTATCCCGTTCCGTCCGGAGATCATCAACATCAATACGGAGCGAAGAATTCTCAGAGGATATAGCTTGGTAAACATTCTCTAACTCTTCCAACCTTTTTACTAAAGATGCATGAGACATGCAAGAAGACACAGAGCCAGCCTCTGTAAGTTTGTTCTTAAGAGAACATACCTTAGAAGATACGACATTCTGTTCTGCAGTAACCTTAGCTAAGGAAGCACAAGCATCTTGGAAATGTGCATAATACTTCTTACAGATAATTTCTTGGGCAGAGAGACGTTTCTCAACCAAAGAAATATCCTCCTTTTACTTTAGGACAATACCCTCTCCCCACTTAAGGGTTTCATCACACTCCTTGCGAAGCGAAGCTATCTGCTTTACCAGATCTGCATTATGAGCAGACTCTAGAGAAAGTTGGGCCTCGTTGTGAACAGTCACATTCATCAACCTATCTGATTTCTTCTGGTAATACCAAACATCGGAAGATAACTTGGCTACTTGATCCCGAAGATGCCTAAGTTCATCAGAGCCACCAACTGGCAGGCATAGGTTGTCTCAGGACTATGCAACGTAGTGACAATACACACAAAGCTAAAGAAATAAGGAAGCGAACCTATAACTTTGGACGACTCAGCAGCCAAGGCAGAATCAGCAGCCAAGGAGGAATCAGCAGCTTTGCGCTCATCCTCAACAACTTTAGCAGCATTATTAGCTCTCTCAAGATCCAACAAACAAGCCTCCAAGGATCTCTGAGCCTTCCTCAGATCATCCTCCAACGAAGATATCTTAGAAGCAGAAGCAATATCACCAGACGAAGGTTGTTGTGCACTAACGAGGGAATATTCTTGCCGAGCACGCTCCAACAGAACACTCAAGTGAGTACACTTAGCTCTATAAAACTTGAACAAGGTACAACCAACATCGATCTGCTTACGAAGCTACCAACAAAGTAGTATAAGAGCAGATGAAGGATCAAAACAAGAAGCAAAACAGTAAGACAAGAATCACTTACTGAAAATGCTGAGAATCGAGGGAGGAAATTGGTGTAAGTATCCATGAAATCCTCCATATCTCAGATGCTAGCCCTACGGATCTCACCAAAGCTCTGACTAGAGCGAAGGTAATCCGGGTCAAAGAAAAAGTCTTTAGCAGAACGGTACTGAGCAGATAGCACATCCAGCTGCGAAGATACCTCAAAAGAACTATACAGATAATGATGATTAACTCCAACAGAAAAAGGACACTTTGAGTCTCTCAGAATGGCTTCATCAGAACTACCAAGGCTCAAGTTCTCAGGAAGTTTACCCTGGGCAGACTCAGCAGCAACTCCCTCAGCCGCTTGAGAGCGAACATAGGGAACCATTGTTGAGCCCTCACCACGACGAAGAGATGGCATGGTGGATGAGCTAGGAATTGAAGAAATAGCTTGAGCACCACCTAAGTCCATATCACCAGCAGAAGGAAGATTGCCCAGTACATCCCAATCTGGTGACGAAGGTGGAGGTCCAATAACTTTGCTGACGGGGGCAGTAAAAACAGACCGAGCACTCCCTAGTGAAGTGGGTGTAGCATTGAAGGAGAATCTAGCTAGTGAAATCACAACCTTCTTCTTCGGATGCGAGTCTGAGATGCCATCCCTCACCACGGGGGTAACAACCTTAGCAAATGAACCACTTGATTGAAGAGAAGTAGATGGAGAAGAAGGAAGACTCTTAGAAGCTACAATAATAGCCTCAGCAGCAGCTGAAACAACAGGAAATGCTCCGCCAGGGGAAGAAAACGAAGGTACCTTGGGAGACAAAGTAGGAGTTGGAGCTTGAACACTAACATGGTTGATCAACGGAGCCTCAACACCATCTAGGAGATTCTCACCCTCCACTGAGTCAGCACGGTTGGGAATGGGTTACCCTTAGAAAAATCTTCCTCAATATCATCAAATGAGGGATGAGGCCAGTATCCTCCACATCCTCCATATCTTCATCATCCGTCACTTCCTCACCAACTTTGAGATCCTCATCTGATGCATCAAGATCGATAACAGCCTTTAGCTTACCTTTTCTCTTGGAGGACCGTGGAAAAACACATGCGCCAGCTAAGGATCAGGGGCAAGATACTAAGGAACCTACAAGAACAAAGGCATAGCAATGATCCTTACCTACGCACGTGTTGGCATGGTTGTGTCAGTTGAAGCCTTTCTCTTTCTAGTCATAGTGGCTACAGAGTTACCAGCAGAGCCCGAAGCAGTCTTGGCAGCAGAGCCTGGAGCAGTCTTGGCAGCAGAAGAAGCAGGGGCAGACTGCAAAAGAAATCCATCAGAATATCAGAAAAAGATATCAAAGCATACAAATAGAAACGAAGATTACCTCATGAGAAGCAGCAGGATTGAAAACCCAAGGATGATACCCATCATACTTCTCAGGCAAAGAACGAGCTGAACGAGGGACATTGGGATCTGCGGTAGTAAAACCATAGGCCCAAGGACCAACCAAACGAAGGGGAGTACGAGCCCAACGATCATCATGATCAAGACGGATGCGGTCATACTTCAACAAATGCAGTCTAGCGGAATAAGGAATGACAGTCAAACCAGTCTTGTCAATATCCTCCAGCAAACGAAGGATATTACCTTCACTAATATTCCTAGCAGTAACATGGATACGACGAGGGCCAACACTCCAAGGAAGAAGATTACTTTTCTGAATAGTACCAGCATACGTAGCATTGAAGTTGGCAGGGGTATAATCCTCTTGCTTAGATCTTCCATCAGCAAAAGGGTCATAAGACTTCAAAGTGGTCTACCCCTTACTACGATACCAACTCTCACAAAAGGCACGCCAGAAACTACCAGTATATTGCATAATTCCTCGGACCTGAGTCTTATTCACCGGGTCATCCCTGGTAGACAAGACGTCATAGTAGAAGGGATCCTTTCTACTAAACAAAGGGAGGAACATACTTGCGGCTAGCTTGCCAACGCTAATCAAAAGGGTATTCTCATCATAAGGGAAACTTCGAATCGTGGACTCGGTAAGAACGTCAGGGCCATTAACAAAGGAAATTTTGTACTTATGGAGGCGAAAAGAATTGGAGATCTCAGCTAAGTATAGATGAGCATACCTATCCTTGTCACGCAATTGAAGCCTCTGGAGCTCATAATGAGGAGGGGGAGGTGGAAGATTTTCAGCAGCAACTTCTCCTGTCTCAAGATCCGCAACAGCCTAAGGAGCCACGACCATCTCAGTACTCGTAAGTATCTCAGTATCCTCAGGTGGTGGAGATGGCGTAGCATCAGGATGATCCATCCTCGGAGGTGGGTCCGTAGACAAATAGGGCCTTCGTTCCTTCTTCGTAGGCTTCTTCGGAAGTCTCATTATCCCTAACATCAACAGGAGAAAACATCCCATCAACAATGGAAGATGAGAATTGCGGTCGACACAAAAGAAAATCAGGGGAAAAAACCAGCATACTTTGGGCATGGGTTTTATTAAACCAAACAAAGGGCACGGTCTAGACTCATCATAAGGCAAGATCAAGGGTTATTCATCACCATGGATGAGGTTACAGAGGAAGAACAGTCATGGCAGAATCGTCATCAAAATACAAAATGGAATCAAGACCAAGTTCTCATGCAACATAAACAAGTGAAGTAGAATTAAAATTCTCACATGCAAGTACAACAGCGACATCAACAACCTCTCAGTCGGAAAAGCAGAGATAGAGTCAAGCATAGAGAGACATGAAAGGCAACATTAAAGAGAAGAGTACCACTTATTTATATATGATGATCAGGTGTTGAACCAAAAAGCTTTGGTGAAATGAAGGAAAGATCAACAGTCGGTGGTGGAAGAAAATCTGTGTGAGAGAGACAGAGCGCGACAGTTCAAGGGAAAGAAAAAGGAGTTAATGAAAATTCCTCCTCTTAATCTCTTCTTATAGGCGGCTGAAGAATCCAAAAATTTGGGTGTCCCGAAATTCAAGGGGAAGTTATTGCATGAAAGGAGATATAGGGACTACCCATCAGTATGTGCAAAAATGGCGGCGTAACGAAAATTTTCTTCCAATCCTACCAAATAATAGGATATGAAAGAAAATGGGAAAACTGTGAATACCAATATTCCTCGGAGCACGTGTCACGATCTTAGTGGTCGTATACAAGATAACTGTGAATCCCTCTCTACGCAGAGAAATCCAAGTGACAGAGGATACCTTCGTAGATCTACTTTATCTCGTCCCAAGAAAGGATGACTCGACGGGTGAGATGAGAAGAGTAAAAGCCTAGTCTACAAGGAGGCAGCTGGCGAAGGGACAAAGTTAGATGATATATCTAATCAGAATTAAATTCACAAATCTCTTATATACACGCATAATCAAGGCACGTGGAGAGAGACGATGTGGCAGAACCCGATTGGCAGAGCCTGGCGGTGAACGAAGGTACAACCTGTACTAAGGTTGGGAAGTTCCCGAAGGAACGTGGGTCAACTGAGGTGGCAGGGTTCGACTGGATAAAATATGCGGTAAACGAAGGTACCATTTGTACGAAAGGTATATCAGCGAACGATGGACCCATAGGTAGCAAAGATATACCTGGAGCAGAAGGGGCTATAAATACCAAGCCTCACCAACAAACTAAGGGCCTTCAATATCTAGGAGAGAAAATCTAGTCTTAAGCTTATACCTCTTTAATGTTTAGAACTTAAATATTTACTTCAAATTGAGTTCTCTCTATTACTTTGGGAAGCATTTAAGATCTTTGTAACCACCATAACTTAATACAAAACAATCACTCATTACCCTGTGGATGTAGACAAAAGTCGAACCACGTAATCTCCTGTGTCTCATGATAACTTAGAAGCTTTTACATTATATTTGTGTTCTTCGTTATTATTGGGATCTTGAATATCTTTTACTACTTAGCATTATCAGTTCAACAGAGGTATCGATACTAATTAGCATCTGATTGTCTGAGTTGTATACATTACTTAGACTATGGGAAAACGAGTAGTCACATTTAGGTTAGACTAGAAAGTCTAGGAATATTGAGACACACAAGTATTACTCCGAAGACCTGAATAATTTTAAGAAGAAGTGAACTACAACGACGACATCATCCTTCCTCTTGAGGTTAGTAATATTGACTTGAACTATTTCATTTCTAACATATCTTTCAATTCGTGCTATATTGAAAATATAACTATAAAGTTATATATATATTGTACATAGTGTATATATTACTCTAGTGATGTGATACGGTCATATTTGTATGATCATAGTAGTAGGGAATTCAACTACGAAGTATAACACTTATCTTTTGAACTTCGTATATATGACATCGACATAATCTTGTATATACTGTTATGATTATGTGAATAGGTTATAGTGAAGATTTGATTCTAGGAAACAATGTTTTACATTTGTTTAAATAAAGTACATTTGTGAACTTGTTGTATGAATCGAAAGGGAAATCACTAGGCTTATTGGTACGTCTATTCATTGTAAATCTTTAGATTACCAATATTTGTGAGATGGTAGAACCGATCGTAACTTGTTATGTATCTTGGTATAAGTAATAACAATGCCTGACTTATGATTTGATATGACTAGTTTTTATTAATTGGTATAACCAATCATAAGTTATCACCATGAGATGGTATGATCGATATTTGTAATTGGTGTGACCAACCCTAGTAATTGTTGTGACCGATCACAGAGTGTTGTGTAATCGATCCTTGTAATTGTTGTAACCGGTCCTGTTAATTGGTGTAATTGGTCTTGGTAATTGGTGTAACAGGTCCTGGTAATTGGTGTAACCGGTCCTGTTAATTGGTGTAACCGGTCCTGGTAATTGGTGTAACGGATCCTGGTAACTGTTGTGACCAATCACAAGGAATACCATGAGTATATGGTAACCGGTCATGGTAATTGATGTAAACGATCCTGGTAACTCATGTAACCGGTCCTGGTAACTTGTGTGATCGATCACAAGTATTCAATATTAAGGTATAACTGATCCTAGTGATTGGTAGAACCGATTGAATTCATGAATGTGACTTGATATTTGATCAATCACATAGTAGTCTTGGATTACATGTGAACCAATTCTAAACTTGTTTGGATGTGTGGTATAACCGATTCCAAGAATGTAATTCCATGTTAATATGAATATGAATTTACAGTGAAAAGATGTCAACATACTTTGAACACGTACAATAACTCTTATCATTTATTTTTCAAAGATATTCCTTAGTACTCATGGAGATCCTGTGCCGAAATAAATTGAGAATCTTTTAATTAAGATTTTTGGTTTTATATGCTTTAATTACCAGCAAATAAATGCATATTTCTAGAGAATAAAAATTAGTAATGTGCATTTACTAATTGGAGATTTTCTATTGAGAGATTTTGGAAATTTTGGACAAGCATTTATTGGAATTAGAGATTTTCTATTGCATTTACTAATTGGAGATTTTCTATTGAGAATATTTTCGATTTTGGAAATTTTTTGGTGTCCAAACATCCTTGGTCTATAAATACTGAAGTTTGCATTTCTAGCAAACTATCCTAAGAGCCAGGCGAACTTCATATTTTTGTTGTTTCTGCTACAGCCGTCTAATGGGAGAGGAAAGTACCCTAATTAGGCGAAATCTCTTACGACCGCTCGTTTAAGGACTTCTGTGGGATCAAGAATCTCTATGAGTACCGTTGGTGGGAAACTAGATAATTGCAGTGTTATTAGTTTTCAATTGATTTGATTGACTAACGGTTGTTCAAACTTTGGTTGCACCTATTTTGTTTATTTGTGAGAATCTTCTCTTCTGATATAAGATTCACTCAAACTAGATCGAAGTATCAACGGGATTTTTAGAACTGTTTGTAGATCTAAAGACATCTTATGATAATCCATTGTTAGCAGACTCCGTCCTGTATGTGATTGATCACAAGAGATTCAAGTGGTGTTGTGCAGGTATTTATTGAAGATTAAAGAAGATTTGAATGAAAACAATAATTTTTTTTAGTTCTCATATTTTTGGGTGTGCACAAACCTTGATCGGATGGGATCCAACTAGAATCGGATTTATTCGATTGATTAGTTGTGCGAGATCGGCATCATTTTATAGTTTCTTGTTGGAATCTATATCGATTGATTGTGAATCTAAACTTGACTACTTTGGTAGTTATTGGATAGATTGATCTAACCAGGCAAAGGAGTTTATTAGATTAAACGGAAGAGCCTTTGCGTATGACTTGAGATATCTTTATCTTGAAAGAATCGAAAGAGTTGTTACCAAACAGATTTGTTGTTCCTAGACTGTTTGGAATATGATCCAAAGGAATCGTTCCAGTGCGTGCACTCATCGAAGTCGGAAGCGCAAGGATGCTGAGGAAACTAAGTGAACTAGGGGTAGTTGCTTGGTCTCAACTATACGAAGTTGGTGTGGATTTTGTATAACGGCTTATTTCTGAGAGTATTCAATTCTGGACTAGGTCCTGGGGTTTTTTTGCATTTGGAGTTTCCTCGTTAACAAAATATTGCTGTGTCTTTTACTTTTCTATTTCCGCAATTATAATTGTTTATTATAATTAAAAGTAAAATACACAAACGTTAAATCCGCATATATTTGATGTGATCCTATAGAGTTTGGTTAAGTCCGAGCCTATATCAAGTATCATACTTCGGTGTTGTATTTTCTTGATCTTGTATCCATAGTTAATCACACAAGTTATCTTGTTGTCGTATTGTCTCGATTTTGTATCCATAGACGATCACACTAAATGTGAACCGATTTGTTGTATTGTCTTGACTTTGTTCATAGATAATCACTTTCGGTAGAGGATTTATAGGTGGATAAATAAAATATTATGGTGTATTTGGGTACCCTCGTCTTTTCATAAAACTTACAAAGAAATTAGTAAACCTCAATCCAACTTTAGTAAACAATTGGAGCTTTACAAATACCCATGGTTTACGTATTGAATAAATATAAAAAAAAGTTTATTAGTTTATAAGTACATTTGTGCCTCCAAGTATTGGTTGCTTTCACCGCTACAATTGACTTTGTGATATTTAAATTCCCATAGAAAAATGTCTTCTATGTAGAACATGTAGTATTCATTTATGATTTGTGAAAAGTGGGGTTTTGCATAGGTTGTGCTTATAGGTGTATTTGGGAAATGTCCGGTGACCGATAGTCAATCACCCCTACATACTAAAATTTTGGCAGAAAATCAAATTAATTAATTAAGGAACTAATCAAAATAGGAAATTATTAGGTAACCTTTTTTATTTAGAGTGGGATTACAACTACAATGAATAATAATATATGTATGGAAATTTTGCGAGCTATGAATAGAATTTGCTCACACATATCAATAATGACATTCTAAATTTATTCACTCTGGCTCTCTATGGAGTATAGACTTCGAATACACAACAATTGGACTTTTCACATAGTGATCCTTATCAGACCACACCAGTGATGCAATTTTGTAGAAAATTAACATGATATTACTGCATTTATTTATAGGTTTTTGATACTACTACAAAATTAGGCTTTTAACATGAGAAAATACTATTACAATTATTTCATTTATTTTTAGGTTTGAGGGGGGATTCATGGACACTCTTAGATGGACAAGATCAGACATGATTTGCGTCATTTTCTCCTCAAAGCCCAAACAAAAATAAATTTAAGTCTAATATTTTGATGATATATTCCTCTTATAAGAATCTACATTCCTAAAAAAAATGAGCACAATTCGAGATGTATAAAACCACCGTATGTCCCTTTGAATATCAGTTGTTCAAAGTTAACAATTGAAATTAAGATATGTAGATGGTGAGATTTGCTATCTCGAATTGCGCTCATTTTTGGTAGGAATGTAGAGTTTTAAACATCTTGTATGAGTAATTCTAATAAACGTCTGACACAACATAAGTTTTCGATTTGTTTTCTCATGTATGATTCATGTGTTATTTTTTTCATTTTAAAATTACGTGATAAATGTGATATGTATGATACTTTTCGTATATAAAAGTGGGAAATAATACATGTATCTTATAATTTTATTTGAATAGTGTTATGTTTTTCTAGGTTTTTGTTTGTTGAGTTTTCTTAGTTAGAGTCATGATTTAATTGTAATTAAATGAAGCTTCAAAGATTCTTATGAGTGGTTAGTTTTTTTATCTTCGGTCGATTTATATGTATATAGATAAAAATTAACATTAAAAAAAATCCCTAAATTTTTTGTCCTAGATCTCATATATTTTATGGACGACTCTACATAAAATAGACCCGGATTTAAGTTCAGGGTATTTCTGGTATTTGAGATGGACGTGGCCTACTACGTTTAATTACCTCACCCGATCAATTGAAAAAGCCTACGCTTTTTTTTTCCATTTCCCGTATACATAGGTTTGAGCTCTAACCCAAAATGAAAATTTTAACTTTTTCCAAGTCTACTTTGTATAACACAACAATGGGTATGAACAATATGTTTTTCTTGGTAGTGAAAAAATAGATCTCAACATGGAACCAGAATTAGAGGAGAACATCCGAGAAAGAGAAGAGCTTCTACCAAACCCAACGTTGCTGCGGCAGTGAAGAACACAAACAAATAAAGTTGGTCATGATTTAGCAAATGCGGAGAAGAAGACTCAAAGGTGAGTTCTGTACTTTGAAGTTTTAGAAAAACATATATAGTTTCATAGGAGAATCTTTAATGTTTTTGATATGGATTAGACGGATTACATAGCTGGACAACCTCACATGATAACTAAAGCAAGCTCTAATATCTAAAGATTAAAATCCATAAAATCCAACTAAAAATCGAGCATAATTTAGAATTAAGATAAACAATAATAACCTAGATGCTTAACGCTTTTAAACGTATAACAACTAATATTATAACATCACAACAACATGGGGAAAAAAAGAGAGAAAAAGAAGTCCAATCAATACCATGCATCATTGTCAGTGTGCTATTTTTCCTTCAAGAATTCCATCATCCTTCTAATTTGAAGAAAAAAAGAGTGTCAGATTGTGCAAATTGAGCTTCAATACAATGTAGATGAAAGTCTTTGTGTCTCCTTTGGTATTACCATCTAGTATGTCCACAATGTAGGACTCAAAAACAATGGTAAGCCGCTTACCATAATTCGTAAAAAATTCTTTAACCGACGTGACTAAAATATAATTCTTCTTCAACAATTCCTTGGATGAGACATCTTCAACTACAAAATTGAGTCCCGATAGAATTTTAGGTTTTCAAAAAGTCACATCAAAACGGACATGGATTAGAAAAATATAAAAGACTGGTGCATCTTTTGGGGAAGTGATTAATTTAACATGTTTATCCCTTTATCATCGTTTGATGTATGCATATAAAAATGTAATTTGTTTAATCTCAGGTGGAACATTTTTGTAGCCTATGGAAAATACAGAATGGTGGACGAAGGTGCATGCACGCGAGGGAATATAGCGTGTTGAATAAACGTGCTCGGAGGTTCATTAACGATATACTAATAAGCAAGATTCAAGAATATACATACTAAATTATCCTATACGTGATGTGATAATCTCTTAATTAATCTATGTAATGTACTGATTTCCAAAAACTATGAATAAATAAATATATATATATATGAGTATAGCATAATCGGTTTACATGTACATCTATAATGGGATAACATTTTGTACATCTACATAGGCTGATTGGGACAGCACAACTTCAGTGATTCATGCAAAGGAATAAGCTTTACTCAAGGTAGGTAAAAGTTTACATAATAATATTTTTTCCTTTGTGTCCACGGTTACAGATTGCAAAAAGCTAGTGCATGTAATAAACAAGGGAATTCTAGAAATTCCATGGAAGGTGGAAAACATAATTGAAGAAGAGAAAAAATGTTCTTCAAAATAATCCACAAGCTCAGTTAAATATATCAACAGGGAACAAAATCCAACGATGGACTTAATGGCTCAAAAGCAAGAATACCGAAACTTCAACATATGTCTGCTTACTTAAAGCAGAAAGTCCAAAACTCTAGTGTCATTTGTAATGATTTCAATAAGCAGGAAATTTCTTATTTTTTATACTATATTGCCTAAATTAATATTATACTAACTTTATATAAAAAAAAGAAATCACCCATTCTAACAAACAGTTTATTCACTAAGTTGTGTCCACTGATTATGAGTGTTCTTCGTGAGTGAAGAACGTCAATACAGAATCGTCCTACCCGGGTATGACATCAATCGATTCTTGTTGATGTTTATACACAAAAATCAGAAAATTTCATGTGTGGTGATCAATTAACATAAGTTGATTCTAGGTTAACAAAATTAAACATCAATTAATCGACCGAATTAATACTAATTGATTAAAGAAAATAGTCACTAAGAAAAATAGTTGGTTAAGGCGTTTTGAAGTTTACTTCATCATTACCTTTTTTTTGTGTTCCAGCATAGTGCTCAAACTAGTGAGGTTAATATTTTTTTTTCCATTATACGTATTTTCCCTTCAAAATACGGCTGGATATTTTTTGCTGCTTAAAGTTTGATAGGTTGTAATTGGGGATAAAATTTCAGCTACATAACATCACAAAATACCACATGTTTAGTCATGGTGTTGTTATATCATATATGATCTAAAACAATGCCAGCAAAACTTTTTCTAAAATGAATGATTTAGGATCAAATGATTCAAATTACAGGGCATTTTACTCTGAACTATAAATTTTTAGCATTCTCAAACTTCTCATGGTGCAATTCAACCTTGTTCCCTTCTCATCGGAGAAATTTATCATGGTGTATTCTTGGTTTACACAAGTTTTTGAGCTTAGGACACTGGTGATACCACCCGACGACTATACCACCCTAATATCCCATTCTCATTAGAATTTTGTGTGATATCCATCACTTACAAAAAAAAAAAAAAAAAAAAAAACTAGACCACACTTCACTCAACAATAGTCTCCTGCATTATTGGGCCTCAAAATCGTCCGTAGGCTTTTTAATGAACGGTTTTTTGGGGACAATGGTTATATTGGGGGGACCATGGTTTTATTTTGGGTAAAGACATTAGAAGTAAATCTAGGTCACCCCTTATCTATATATTTATATTAATACCTAAATTACCTTCTTGATTAATTTTTTGATAATGATTAGTTAGTGTTAATAATAGGTAGCGTAGTGATTAGTAAAATGATTAAGTTAAAGATAATTAATGAGATTAAAAAATCAGATGGCTTTTTTTTAAAAAAGAAGCAAAATTATTGAGAGAGTAAAGTTGGAGAAGATGAAGAAGGAAAACATGAAAAACAAAGGATTTTACCAACCACAACCGAAGGAAGAGTATTTGGATACCCAAGTATGTTTCAAACTTAGATAATGTTGGTTGAATTGCTCCAAATTTTCAAAAAACTGTAAATTTTTAGGGTAGATTTGGGCTTGTTCGGTTACCTTATGTGAAGAACAGGTTACCGAACTCATATGAAAGTGTAGTTCGGTTATCTTTTCCATATACGCAGGTTATCGAACTCGTTCTTTAATGGAGGTTTTTAGTTGTTCGGTTACCTTTTCCATACACGCAGGTTACCGAACTTTGTTTATAGGACTTACAGAGTAATGTTCGGTTGGTTCGCAAACTTTAACCCAACAACATATCTAACCGAACTCCACATGTATGCAATTAGTGAAGAGTTCGGTTTGTCAAGATTTTTTGCGAACAAACCGAACATAATGGAACAAGTTCGGTTAAATTGAAACTCAACATAGTAGGAAAAATAACACAGTTCGGTTACATTGGAAAAAAAAATTCTTTTTGGAATATAAGTAGAGTTCGGTGACTAGATAGTTTTAGAAATTTTTGCGAACCAACCGAACAAGGTAGGTAAAGTTCGGTTATATCATAACTCAACATAGTAGGAAAAATAACACAGTTCGGTTACATTTTTTTTTTGTATTATGGGTAGAGTTCGGTTACTAACTAGTTTTAGAATTTTTTGCGAACCAACCGAACTCCGAGTTCGGTTATGAAAAATTAAATTCGTGATAACCGAAGTGTTCTTCGTGTTCTTGGTTTCAGAATGTTCGGTTACAAAACTAGTCTTTTTAAAACTATTCCTAACCGAACATGCCACTTTAACATCCATTTAAACCGTATTTTGATGATTTCTACTCAATTTTCCTATCCAAAAATGAATTAAAAAGATTGATGGGTTTTTCAATCGAACGAGGAACGTCAAGAAAAGAGAGAAGAAGAAGAGAATAAACTTTTTTTCAAAACTTAAAATTTTTGATTGTTCTTTCGATTTTGATTTGATTTTGATATTAGTTAATAAATTCATTTAGATTAAATATAGGAGTATATGATTAGATTTATATAGTTATTAAGTTAGTTTTAATTTAAGTCAAAGTAAAGGGTAAATGGATATTTACCTAATTTTGGGACACCCCTTAAAAGTATAGGGAGGTTGGTCTAATAAGACCATGGTCCCAAAAAAAAAACCATGATACCTAAAAAATCGTTCTTTTTAATTTAGCACTTGCCACAGTACTATACTCCCTTCCCTCCTCTTCAAACTCCAAAAGGGAGTACACTAAAAATACCACTTAGACCTCAATTTCTCAGTCAATTTGTTTTGCTCTAACTTTTCCAGCATCTCTGCCCTCCTTCTATGTAAAAAACCCCAAAAATTAATCGAATCAACTATTGAAAGAGGCGAAATTGCTATAGAAACTTCTGATAATCAACAACTCGATTATGTCCCAAACCAAGTCACTCTGCAATCCAACATCACTACTGGTAAGTAGTTTCATCAAATTTGTTGGGTTTTAGAGTTAGATTCATCTTTGTGTGGCCTTTATATCAATAACTGAGATGTGTGATAACCATTAGATGCTAACATGACCATACTAATACGATTTTTTTGATCATAGAAGAATTCTTGACGATTTAGTTGAACTGAATTAGCATTTTCAGACAGTAACACTGTGCGACTAGAGAGAAGAATCCAATAGGGAATAACAAAGTTAGGGTAATTTAAACGCACTGCTACAAGTACAAGTTGCTCTAAAGGCCATGAGTCCAGGCATAACTAGTTAGCTAACTTCCATGTAGAAGAGAGCTATGTTGTGTTAGGCTCCAGACGAGGCGATATGGGGCGCCTCGGAGCTCGTGGAAAAAAAAACTGTACACATATTGGCGCCTAGGGCGCTTTATTGCCTACGCGCCCCTTGGGAGATTCGTGCGCTTAGGGCGCCTTTCACAACATAGGAAGAGAGAGCAACACTTAATTCCAGTTCATTTAGCCCTAACTAGATACCAGGACAACAACAAACGTCTACCTTGTTCAAGCCCCAACTTAACCCAAGATGACTATAGGAAATGTAGCATCAGGCCAAGAGTTTATATCACAACAGATAGCATATGCATTCATCATAGAAACATGATCAGGAGGGTATTGTGTTTCCAGAAATTTTGAGTAGTCGAGAGCTTTCGCGGAGAAGTCTTAGTGTACATTATAGGGTCAGAACCTTCTTTTTTTCTTTTCTGAATGTAAAAATCCCAGTACATAATGATCTATTCCTTTAAACAGTCATGTAAATATTTTCTAGAGCTATATTTCGTCTCTTAAGATTCTCTAGTTTCTCTGATTGTTTTGTAGCTTCTGCATTTTGACCCCACTAATTTCATGTTGATCTGAATTTTCATTTGATCACTTACTTTCATTTTTATTTATTTTAAACAGAATTATCCGTATACTCAACAAAACAATATGAGTGAGGCAGAAGATAGGATTAGCAACTTGCCAGCCTCACTTCTTCACCATATTCTCTATTTTGTTCCTACTTGAGATGCTGCTCGGACTAGTGTATTATCTAAATGATGGAAATACATATGGAGGTCTATCCCTAGCCTTCGTTTTGAGTTCGAGGGTTCCTCGCAGGTCAATAAATTTATGAATTTTGTGGATACAACGTTGGAGCTTCACAATGAGTCAAACATAGAGGAGTTCTTTCTCGAATCAGATGTCCACTTGAGCGAACCTCAAATTAGAAAGTGGATCTCCACAGCAATAAGTCACAAAGTTGAAGTACTCACTCTCAGATTGAACCAAGAAAACCCAATTTCGATGCCATCATCAATTTATACTTGTGAGTCATTAACTAATTTGAAGCTAGGTTCAATCCCTGGTATCTGTTTTCCTGAATATATATCTTTTCCACGATTAAGAAGACTTATGCTTATTGGAGTGGAATTTGTAGATGAGTGCTGGAATGAGCAACTCTTTTCCAATTGCCCAGTACTAGAGATTTTGTGTATGGTAAGCTGCACCTGGTCTGATATGAAGAATTTTTGTATTTCAAATCCTGCACTGAAATTCTTATTAATTTTAAATGTGGAAGAAGAAGACGGTTTTCAGAACTGTGCTCTCAAAATTCATGCACCAAGTCTAGAGTCTCTCACCTACAAAGGTAGGCCAGCGAAGGATTATGCACTGTCTAGCATCCCAAAACTAGTTGAAGTACACATTGACTTTTTCTATGAAGAATTTGGTGCGATGATTGATTATGGTGCAGTTGTAAGTAAGTAAGTTTCTTCGAGCAATTACACATGTGGCGTATCTGCAAATTTCTGTCCGAACCCTACAGGTAATACTGCTTGCATGCTGCTATCTTTCGTATGTTTATGTTTGTGTTGTTCTATGGAAAACGGTACTCATATTGCCTTGTTATGAACAGGTTCTCTCTGTTGCAGACGATTTATTGAACACTTTACCTTCATATCATAATTTGAACCAGTTGCATCTGACTCAGAAAGTAACCGTTGGTAAAGCACTAATTGGTTTGCTCGAAAAAACACCTAATCTAGTATCACTCGATTTTGAAGGGGTAAGTCACAAGCGCACAAAACATTTTTCCCTCATTAGATACATCACAAACCAAATTTTGGATTACATTCGCTAACCTGTTATACTTAAGGTGTGTCAATCTTTTTAATTTTAAATTTAGTTTGTTCCGGCTTTCGCTGGCGAAGAAGAAGACAACAGTGACTATTCAGGTGATGATGGGGGTGAAGACAACCACTACAATGAAGATGATGGTTGGGCAGTTGGAAAGGTGGCTACCAGATGTTCTTTTCTAGAGCATCTCAAGTTAGTTAGCTTTGACAAATTTACTGGCAATGAAAGGGAGATGAGATGGTTGAAACTAATTTTGAATAATGCAAAAGCTTTGCAAGCATTGGATGTTTCTTTTGAGTCCATTTCACATGGTAAAAGCAAAAGGCTAATGGCAAATATTTCAAGTCTTCCAAAAGCTTCGGCGAGTTGTTTGCTCAAATTCTTCTAGGTCTTGTTTTCACAAGGCATTGGTATTTCAAATCTTAGAATCAGCTTTGTTTCGAAAACTGGTGGTAATTTTCAATTTGAATGGTTTACATTCTAGCTGCATATCCATGTCTTGTCATGAAAATGTTCTATCTGTTGGCAGTCTCGAGTACCTGTAGTTATGGTATAAACAATTCAGGCACATAGACTTTACCATCTCAATTCTTAAATTTATTAGCTTGTTATGTCCTTGTTGGAAACTCCAGCCCAAGCCCAAACCTGAGAACATGACTGATGTGCGAGGATTCTTATGCTTGTAATTTCTACAAACTCATCATCTGACAACTTGTGATGCTAGTGATAGCAACACTGATACTACTGAGAGTAATCCTGACCTTGACAATGAAAAACATTATGTACTCAGACCATTAAAGTCCAGTTGGTTCTGGAGAGGTTCAAGGCCGAACGGTGGTCAAGGCTGGGAGGCGGTCCGGACGTGGATACCCGGTTGGTTCTCAGAGTTTGCATTTATAATTGACGGTGTCCTAATTCTAGCGATTGCGCTAATGGCATCTCATGCATACATATTAGGTTTTTTTTTCTTTGTGTAAATGGATGTCACGTATTCGAGAAACAGGAAACCTTTCATGGTCTGTGACGAACAGCGGCTTAAAAGAACTAAAATCGATGACGATGATGATGAACTCAACTCTGAACGTCTCACATCTTCCTGAGGAACTAATCTTGGAAAACATTGCCATCAGATTATCAGCTCGGGATCTAGCCAAATGGAGCTGCGCAAGTAAGTACTGGTACAAATCAATTTTGCATGATCCAAGATTTGCTTCCTCTCATTTTGATCATAACAAGAACAACTTAAACCTAGTCTTTAATCTCCTTAACGTATACAGATACGGCCAGTCTCTAGGTTACTTTTTAAGGATAGAAGAAGAAGAGGATAATGATGTCGAATTTCTTCTTAGTTATAGAATACTATCGGAGATATCCAGCAATGCGTCGCATGAACTAGTAGGTTATTGTAATGGTTTAGTTTGTACTAAACGAGTGGGTAGCTCTAGGTTGATATCGATTTCCATTACCTGGATCTATCGTTTGATCTGATCATATGTTTAGATCGTAAATCAGGAAATCAATTATATAGGCTTACTCTGTGGGAGGCAGATTTGGTTTAAAGTCTTCAATTGAGGTTGAAGAAACTCTTAGTCGTGGGTGACATCGTCTAAGAGAATCAATTGCGCAGAATCCTGTTGAGATTCAAGAGGCGTAATTAGCATCAAATCAATTTTCAAGTTATTGAATAATCATAACGAAACATTCCAAGTCTACACCAAATGATCCCAGTGTTTGTTGGTTTCTCTAACAAGGAATTATGGCTTTCCTTGCAATTGTTTTTTTTTTTTTGATCCAGATTAGGCCTTTTGAGAGTTTTTTGAATTGGTTTTTATTTTTAGTATTTGGGATAATATTGTTGAGCATTGAACTAGGCAACCAAAGAAAATATCTTCGCTGATTTATCCATAAGCCAAGCTTAGTTACTGTAACACCTTGGTCCTTTATTAGAGTACTAGATCGTCCGTAAATTCTGACCAAGGTGAACTTATTGTCACTATAGAA
This sequence comes from Papaver somniferum, assembly GCF_003573695.1. Taxonomy (NCBI): domain Eukaryota; kingdom Viridiplantae; phylum Streptophyta; class Magnoliopsida; order Ranunculales; family Papaveraceae; genus Papaver; species Papaver somniferum. The sequence goes on from NC_039362.1 coordinate 8,454,988, forward strand.
AGCATATTCTTTCTAAAATTCCAGGAATGTGTCGCAGCTTCATTTTTCATTATATCACAACAGTAAGCACAAACCCCATTTGATATGTGAATGGGTCGGTCACCTCTACTTGATATTTTATGTCAGTTTCTGTGTACTTTACCTTTCAGCAAAGTTTTAGTGTTAATCGAGTCTGTAATTATTATTTTTCTTGTTTTTTCAGTTCAATATCCTTTAGTAACTCTATATTGATAGTAGTGTTTTAGTTGTATTTCTTATTGTATCTTGGTTTTAGTTTAGTAAATTTGTAATAAAACTATTAGTTTTAGTATCACACAAACCATGTAAGATGTTACTCGGCAATTTTAACATGATCATCTTTTAACTTTCGTCAAGAATATAAGATGAACTTGGTCGAAGCGAAAGCTTACCAATACATATTTCGAGAAATATGTAAGCGAGTTAAACTCAGCTCGAAATCTCAAATGTGTATAATAGAAAACTATATCGTAACACGACTAATGTCTCAATATAGGAGATAGAGTAGAAATAGACTTTCCAAGTGATACATGAGTTTCCGTCTCCACATACCTTTTGTTGTTGAAGTTCCACAAGCTCTCCTTAGTAGTTCTTCGTCTTCAAATGATGAACGTCGTGAAGTCTAAGACTCAACTACACAATCTTTGTCCTAGTCCGAGGCATCTATAAGTAGACTAGAAATCAAGACTCATAGTTTTGATCAATAACATTGACAAACAAGCTTGAGATAGCAACGCTTGCGAGTTCGACCGAGCAGTGCTCTAACAACTACATTTTAGAATGAAGTTAATTGGTAGTAGGCTAGTGTCTGTAGTAGTTTAATACAGTTTGGTGTTCAATCTGGACTAGGTCCCGGGGGTTTTCTGCATTTGCGGTTTTCTCATTAACAAAATTTCTGGTGTATGTGTTATTTCTTTTTCAGCATTATATTGTTTATCTTTATAATTGAAATACCACAGGTTGTGTGGTTGATCAATCACAGTTCCTAGGTCCAACCTTGTTGTTGGATAAGACTTAATTAATATTTGAACATTGTGTGTTGATTAGGTTCACAAACTTGTTTCTGTAAATGTTCTAATCTCGAGAGAGAGAGAGAGAGAGAGAGAAAGAGAGAGAGAGAACTCTAGGCACTTTCCTTGATTGAGTTTTTGTTAGAGCACTGCTCGGTCAAACTAGCAAGCGTTTATATCTCAAGCTTGTTGTAAATTTTAGTGATCAAATACTATAAGTCTTGATTTCTAGTATACTTATAACTATGTCTCAGACTAGGATAGAATGTGTAGTTGAGCTTTAGACTTCACGGTGTTCATCAATTGAAAACGAAGAACTACTAAGGAGAGATTGTGGAGCTTTATAAACAAAGGTATGTGGAAACTGAAACTCTATCACTCAGAAAGTCTATTTGTACTCTATCTCCTATATTGAGACAAAAGTCGTATAGCTATATAGTATTCGATTTATACACATTTGATATTTCTAGCTGAGTTTAACTCGCTTACATATTTCTCGAAATATGTGTTGGTAAGCTTTCGCTTTAACCAAGTTCATCTTATATTCTTGACGAAAGTCAAAAGACGATCATGTGAAAATGTCCTGGTAAAATCTTATATGATTTGTGTGAGACAGACATTCGATGTAGACTCGGAATGTTTCGTATTGATTATTAGATCACTTGAAAATTGCTTTGATGTTAATAGTTTGTGTGAGACAACTATTGTCGTCCTCTAAAATTGTTTCAATGATTGAAATAGAGTTTAGAACAATTAACCATAATTGGATTGACATAATGTGCGTAGTTGCAAATATGTTGATCCAAGACCGGTGTAGTATGCATACATACCCGTATGTGTGCTGGCGAGGTCGGGTGAAGACCGGTGTAGTATGCGTACATGTACTGTTGAAATAGTCCAAGTCCGGCTACTTAGGTATGCGTACCTGTTTGCATACTTGAGTGGGTTATGTTCTAGAATCGGTTGTGCATGTCATGAACTAATACATATTTATATAATAAGGACTACAATCTTTTGCAAATCGTGGCTATAATGTTGATGAATTGATTCGAGTTAATCAAACCGATTTTGCTTCAATTTTGTCTTGTATACTTCTATGAGAATATAAACAATTGAACAACTCTATAACTAGTTTCATTTGAGTCATTTGTACTAGTTGTGGTTAATATGAATAAGGTTGATATGAAAGTGTACATAAGGCCAACTTCTGTTAACTATTGTTGAGCCAACCTAGTGTACACGTTTAAGTACGGTTACCCATATCTGAATGAAGGTACATTTAATTTTTGTGTAAAAAGCTAAGACCATCTAACGGTGGAGAGATATTTCTTTGGTTTCAAGCAAACTTAGCTTGGCTCTTAAATAAGGTTTCATCTAACGGTGAATATTGATTTCTTTGTTCCAAAGCTATCAAACCCTGATGTTAAGACTATATAAGGGAGAACTCTAGCAACTGGGAAACCTAATCCCCACACCTCCTGTGTGATACTAGTTGCGACTAGAGTCGATTCTCCTTTAACCTTAGGTTTATTCCAAATCCATATAGGTTAACGACTTAAAGAATTCATTGGGATTGTGAAGCCAGATCCAACTATTTTCTTTGTAGTTGTGTGTTCTGATCTTACTTTTACTATCGTGATTGAGTCATATCTTCTCTAAGATTTTCTTGAGATTTATTTCCGATAGGTAAGATTAAAAGTAGTCACAAACATGTTCATCTCATTGTTTGTGATTCCACAATATCTTGTTTCGCTTTCATACTATTAAGATTATTGTGAGGTGATTTTTAATACTTGGTTGTTCTTTGGGAATATAAGTTCGGTTTATCAATTGGTGTGCACCTTGATTTATCATAAGACGAAACAAAACTCATAGGTAATTCCGTGAGAGACAGATTTATCTATCTCAATAGACTTTTCTGTACGAGACAAATTTGTTTATCAAGTCTTCGAATTTGGGTCGTAGAAACTCATAGTTGTGGGTGAGATCAGCCAAGGGAATCAAGTGCGTAAAATCCTGTTGGGGTTCAGAGACGTAAGGAGCGCAATTTTACTTTGATAAGTGTGAGATTGGTTAGGGATCAAGTAAATTTCACTCCGAAGTTCATTGGTAGTAGGTTAGTGTATGTAGAGGCTTAATACAGGGTGGTGTACAAAGCTGGAATAGGTCTCAGGGTTTTTTTTTTTTTTCATTTGTGGTTTCCTCGTTAACAAAATTTCTGGTGTCTGTGTTATTTCTTTTCCGAATTATATTTTCTATATAATTGCAATATCATAGGTTGTGCGTAAGTTCAATCAGTTCTTGATTCCAGCTTTTGGGTTGTCAATTGAATTGATTGACGCTTGGATATTGGTTTGTGATACCGTCCAAGTTATTTCTCTTATTCAATCAGGCTCGCAAATTCTGATTTGCTTGATTACGGATTGAATTGAGAAATTGAGATATAACTCTTTGATATACTTTTCTAAAGATTGAGTCTGATTGTCTAGTTGATTCTCTTGAAAGTATCTTGGAGTTTGTCCATATAGATTGTTAAACGAAATATTGGGTGTGGTTGTCAGAGCCCCACTTTTTCACTTTTTACTCTCGGACTTGTGTTGAGTTTGTCCATACAGATTCCCTAAGAAAAAGTTGGTGGTATATCTTGGTACCCCAGAGTTTTCAAGCACCACTATCAACTGATGTGTTATAAAACTACCCGAAAAAAAAATTGCATCATTGGTAACGCACCACCAAACAAATGCAAAATGTTGTTTTAAAGATCATATTGAAGTATTATTCCCAGAATCACTTATTCCTATTTTTCAGTTATTGTAGCAGTGCACCGTGAAGCAAATTCTCAAATGTATTATTAACATTTGATTATTCTCCGTAAGGCCTGAGTAATTTGGATTATTCACTCACATAATAACTGGAAGTAAAAAAGCACCATTGAAGATGAACTTTAGATGTATTATTCAGGAAATATGAAAAATAGAAGAACAATAGGTTGCACATTGAACACACATGCAAAACTTAACACCAGGTTGCACACTAAATATATACAAACTCAACAAAGAACTTCAACTTTTACTTATGTAACTCACCAACTCTAATTCGAAGTCCAAACGCAGAAACATCATTAAAACCGCAAGATACTTCAATACCACAGTGATAACTTCCTTTAAATATGAATTGAGGTCGGAAGTATGAAGAATGAGACAATAAGCACTCCCATAAACTCTAAACTTTTTTAATTTTGAATCCAGTCGAGTGAAATGACTTTAAGTTTTCACCCTAACTAGACCTTGGTGTAGCTGACTAAAACACGTTCAGACTCTTTTGGCATCAGGGAATAAAAACAGTAGATATTGATTAAGAAATTAGATGCAAAAACAAGCTAATTATGATGGCAAACTTCGGTTGAAGGTGAAATTGGATGAGTTATGTAGAAATTGAACACATGAGATCAAATCTAAAGTAATCTACAGATAAAGTTGGAGATTACCAGTAGAGACTCAAATTTTTGTTGTTGAGTTAAGATATTTCAAATCCAAAACAACCAAACTGGAAATCCAAAATAACCAAGAGCTCAAGGACTAAACTGAATTCTAAATCCAAAATACATGCTTAATCTTGCTTGTTGACGTAGCAGGTATTAAAAAAAAACTAATTTCGTCCAAAAACCCCCAAGAACATACTCCATACCAAATACTCCATGAATCTTCAATCAAACTTCATGAACAACTGTGATATATTTGAGAATCAGTCAATTACAAACCTAATTACATCAGAGAATTTTATTTTGGATGAAGCACCAACAGAAGTTGATGAAAAACAGCATCAGCATCTGCAACAACAGAAGAAAATCGATTTAATGGTGCATGTGGTGATGAAATTTTAGGTCAAGTCTAAGGATCGACTTGGTTAAGCTTCCCCTTCGATGATACCATAGTAAAATTGAGAAATCTCACGTCTAAATTGCTGACGATTTGAATCAAATTTAGTTTACATGACATATGAGAATATTTAGCTAGGACTCGACTCTATCAGTCTCTCTTACATTTCTCATGTGTGTTGCACACACTTATAGTTCTCTCCCAATAACATACATCACATTTCAACACACACTACACATTCTCCTATCCTATTATAACGGTCCCAAAAATGAACCACGGTGCCCAAAAAACCGTTCTAAATTTTAGAGCAAAAAAAATTGCGTTTAGGATTCTTTATGGTGGGCTTTAGCTCCGAAAAGCTTGGAAATAGCTCTGCCACTGTTGTCAAGCCAAATGTGACTTGGCTTTATACAAGAATGAACTATTGGTGTTTGGCCATGGTGATGAACACCATGTTAGCTCCGCCCATGTTTTCAAGCCAAATGTGACTTGGCTTTAAATAACAATGACTTATTGGTATTTGTCAATGGCGATGCACACCATTTTTTTTTTTCTTGGATCTGATTTTGATCTGACTCACCTAGATCTAATTGAAATCACCTGACTCTTCTGAATCTGACTAAATATATTTGTTTCTTAATCGGATTTGACTCATCTGACTCAAAAATATGGGAGCCCAATAGCTTGGTCCCATGAGTCGGGACATTTTGTTACCCGACTCAAACAGGTCCGAGTCAGATAGTGAGGTAGACCTGGCTCAAAATTTGAAAAAAAAAAAAAAAGAAAAAGAAAAAACAATCTGACATCTGACTTATGTCTAGTCACGGGGTTGACTCGGATCCGGAGGCCGAGTCAGGTGCAATAAAAAAAAACATGTTGTAATAATCACAATAACTGAAGTCGGATTTTAACCGGAGATGGAGTTCGTTTAGCTGTTGGCTGTAAACTGTAGCACTGAAACTTAGAGGCTCGCTATGCATCTATCTACCCCAATTGTTAGTCATATTCGATTCAGAAATCACCCATAAGTAAACACAAGGACCCAAGTCAAGATTTTACATAGAAAAACAGACAACCCCTTATACATTGTTGGTAAGATGTTTTGATTAGTTATGTACTACAGTGTGTTGTTTGAGTCAGAGAATAATCGCCCTCTTGGGAATAGCTGCAACTACCCTGCTCGACGACGGGAAAACCAGGAAAACTAACCTTTGCCAATTGTCTCAGCTTCCTTGCTTCATTGTCAGTCTCCAAAACAATTCCTTTGCGTCGTTGTTCTTCCACTTCCTTCTTCACTAATTGCGTCTTTGAGAACATGGACCCTTGTGCTTGGACTTTGGTGACGCTTGACGAACCAGGACCCAGAACAGGAACAATAGTTGCACTCATGGCACTTAAAGGGTGATCAATATGTCTTGCTCCAATGTCCCTTGTCTCTGAGCCAAGTGGGATGACTGGAACTAAGCCGGTTTCCGGCTGAGACGACCCAGGCAGAAATCTTGGCCAATGCTTCCATGGGAGGAAAGGCAGGATGAGACCCTTGGCGACACATTTTATTCCTAGATTGAATGATACATTTCCAAATTGAGGGAGCTCCAGAAGGCATTTTATTAGAGCATACCACTCATTGACAAGTTGAGCTAAAAAGCTTGTGAATAAGAGAGTAAGCATTCCAATACTCGAAGTCCTGTCTTCAAAGAAACTCTTGTGTCCCAAGAAGATAAATAATCGGAAGATGGATGCTTCACATAAGAGGGATACGCTCTCTGCGACATGGACCCCTCGTCTAATATACGGTTTGAGACCAAACAGACACAAGAGCTGCACTACTGTCAGAGAAAAGGCTACAATACTTTGGCTTGATCTAGGTGATGAATAAGCTCCAGAGATGAATCCCAAAGTGACTCTTCGTAGAAGGTCTAGAATTACATAGGCTGATCTCGAACAACCAAGGAGTTTCGTTAGATATGGAAATTTTAGCTTCTTCACTGTCTTTGACTATGTTCACAACCTTCATTCTTCCAATCCCACTTTCACTATTGTAGGTCCACTTGCGTACGTTGTTGGAGTCATTATGATCAACTGAAACCAAAATTGGAGGACCCTTCCTATCCTCGAACAACAACCCAAATCCTGGGAGGAATGATGAAGGCATGCCTTCCTTGTAGAACCACTTGCCTTGTGTACTATTCCCTATGAACAGATCAAGCATCTTCGTATTCCATGGTTTATTAACATTTTTGTAGGTAATTTCCTTGTATTGGACAAAATTATTGGTGAATACTGCAACTATCAAGAATAGGCTGACCGATAAGATAACTGCTACAGGTATAGCTAACAACAATGCGCCTGTGATAATTCCTGCTGTTGTATGGCCTATGTAAACGGCAAATGGTATCAATATACAAAACACTAAAATGACAAAAGTTGTCTGACAAGGAAATAGAAGTTTGATTGTTTAGCTTGATACCTCTAAGGACAAATGCTGCTGATTGAGAGATACAAGGGAGGATGAGGACCAAAAGAAAGAGCTCAAATCTTGGTACCGATAGCGTAAAGTGAACAGATGTTCCAGTCCTCCATGTTAGGAAAAGTACAATTAGAAAATGGCTTACTAGTAAACCGCCACAACCAATTCCTAGCCAAAACAAGTTCATCTCCAAGTCTCTCCATCTGTTTATAGTACAATCTCAGTATTACATTTATTTATAATTAGGAAAATGGTTATTACCCAGTATAATTCTCCGCCGTCATAAGATACATTGCGGCTAATGGTTCTTGTCTCTGTCAGAAAACCGGTGAAGGATTTCGATTCATAAGTTCTTACAGAAATAAATTCAGAAACTTAACCATGTGCACTAAAAACTCACCATGAAATGAATGAAATATTCATCAGCATCAAGAGGTTGTCCATAGAATGTATTTTTTATGCCCACATATGGTAGCTCTTGCAGACCACTGATCTCCGAGCCATTCATGACTTCTAATTCATCTTGTTGACTTAATGAAAGCTCATTTTCATTATTAGACAAAGAATAATAGTTCCAGATAGATGACTTTTCCTTCTTCCATGGAAGGTCCTCACGAGGAATCAGCCATCTGAGTCCTTTTGTTGTCTCAGTATACTACAGAGGTAGATTACGCGACATCCTGTCTGAAAAGACAAATACTTGAAGGTGTCCGACCATGCCCTACGCAAAGAATAACAAAAACTATGGAATACATGCATACCCAAACCATAAAGCTTTTGTAACAGTTCTGTCCAGCTTATATTCCTAGACTCTTTAAATGATTCTGCATTACCACTATCAAATATCTGTAATACATACCAAAAGATTCATTGATGGATCTGAAATTACGACGTTGCTAGTCCCGCTACCTGAAGCGCCTATTGCTACAAGATTTGTAGAGGAAAGGGTAAGAACAGCAGCTGTTAGTGATGTTGCCAATAGTCCAGCAGTTACGAACGAGTGTAGTAGAGCAGATATTGCAGGGGTCGAATCTGTGGAAACTTGGACATAAGAGCCATTCGTAAATGCATTGAGATATCTTGTCTAAAAGAGAAAGAACAGCTCTTACACTTCCTTGTTTCCAATTGGTCGGAGGCAAGATTTAGATTTACAGAAATGTCATTTGCTTTTCCTTCGGGAATGAAAACGGATATCTCACTCTCAGTACCTCCGAGGATCATCAACGAGTATATAGTTTTTGTATGCTCTTCAAATCTGCAAGAATTTCTTAAAAGTGAAAACCTCAACACTCACTTTGATGCATTTAGTTTCGAGTGTTACCACATCACCTGCCTTGTAATACTGCCCCCTACAACCTCTACTCCAGAGATCTGAAAACCGAAGACTGGCTCCGAAAACTCGGCAACCACTTGGATGTTGAATTCCTTAGTGGTTACTCCTGGGAATCTGGTAGTCAGCCTCACACTTGGTCTTGTAATATCTAAGATACAAGTTCATTTATAAGTTTTCTCTTATTTGCTTTTAGATGATTTTGTAAAACCATTTTATAAAGGCTCAAACGATAAACATACCATACAAGAATGCAATCGGTGCAACGGAAGAGGCAGCTGTTCCCGACTGTGATGATATCCGTCTTGGTTAGATTTACAAGCTGCAAAAGAATCAATCATGATAACAGTGCCATTAAGGTTTCAGTGACTTCAGTTTGTTAAAATACAAATAAGAAACAAGAAAAACAAATGCAAAAATATTGACATACTCTGAAAACAAATCGACGACCTCCATGACCCTTAGTTTTGATTGGTACCAAACTACCAAAATTCGCATGTAATGCACTTTGGATGTCATCTGTCGAGTTAACTATAGGACTGCTGAAGTCCAAGTAAAATTCCAAGTCTTCCAATTTGTTAGTAGCAAGGACAGTTCTTGGAACCTCGCCTATCTTCAATTCGTAGGATGGAATTGTCGTCCATAAACCCGTGTCTACCGGTCTTCTATCTAAGATCAGCAAAAATGTAGTCACCTAGACTCTCAAATCATAACTTGCAACATTTACTAAAAACTGCATTTGAGAGAAATAACTTACCGAAATGCAAAATTAGCACGGATTCATTTGTCCTTTTAAATTGATTTCCTGCTTCATCAGTACAAAACATATCAGCCATCTTCACTACTACACGTCCGTATACACCGGTCGCCGAAAATTCCACCTTAATTCTGTACTTGATATCATGTTCGACCATTTTCAGTGTAGACGCATTTACTTCAGCAGGGCCATTAATCAAGACCTACAATTTAACAAAGTCTTTCTCATTACATTCTCATAAAAACATCGAAAAATATGTAATTTGACTACGAGACTTGCATCGCAGCTGGATGCGTTTATACAGTTGAAACCACCTCCTTTTGTGCAAGCTTCACTGAATGTAATGTCAATAGATACTCTCATAGCGTTTGTATAACTCGTTTCGCTAGTAATGGAAGCAGTGGGTGGTATTGTATCTACACAAATTAAATCAAATTGAAATGTAATTTTTGAAACAGAAATTGAGTCAGTAATCCATAAAAATTGACTTACCAATGAACCATTTGTAAGCTGATGAGTTTCTATCTCCATCTAATGTTGTAACACTAACTTGAAAACTGTGACTGCGATTAACGCTTAAATTCCTTAATATTATATGATCATCTGGACAATGCCTTAGTATTTGATCATCAATCTGTTTGTCAGACATATGACTTCAGCAATTGGCACATTCAAAATTACAAATTCCATATTAATAAGAAGTTTATTACCTGGCAGCTGATGGAACACGAATGCTTTCTTTGGAAAATTTGAGAACCGTTTAGTCCTACAATGGAGTAACGGAAAACAGCGGTAGATGACATCGATTGAGACTCGGGAGCTTGATCAAAATGAACGAGAAGTGTTGGTTCAACTGATATGATGAACAATATTATCAAACACATGGTAGACTGTCATAGTTTGAAATAATCCATCCAAGTAAAACTTTTTTCTCTACTTGCTGCATTCAAGCAGAAAAAATGTGAAATGTTTTGAAGAAGAAGAAGAATAGGCTCAACAACCACAACTGTTCCTACATTTCTAAATAAATGATGGAAGTGTGTCAAATTGAATTCAACCTTCCACTGATATTTACACTTTTTACTGTTTATGGTTTTAGTGTGTAGGGAACCTTGACTTCATAAATATGCAACATCTGGTTTGGTTGGTCAGTTTTGTTGCATACCTTAATAACTGCTGTCTGCTGCTTACGGTCAAAGGAAAAAATAAGGATGAGAAGACCAAGGACAGTTTTTCTATCCAATACCATGTAGGGGTGTAATTTCGGGCAGGCCGGGTCGTCCGACCCAAAAACTAAGACAGGCTGGGCAGGCCAGGCTTAATATTTGTGAGCACGTAAACAAATACAGGCCGGACAGGCCGGGTACAAGTAGATAATTTGCTATCCAAAGACCGCCCAAAGCCCGTTTTTTATACGGACAGGCCACTATTTTGATTTTTTTTTTAAGTTTAAATTTTCAAATGAACGGTATTAAATACAATATCCTTTCCTTTCCAACATCGCATATCATAAGTGATAGTATTATTTTATATTTAAATTACACTGACAAATATTTAATTTTAGCCTATAATAAATAATTAATTAGAGTACAATAAACTTTCTAATAAGAAAATATATTACCATTAATTTTTTGAAAAGGTTAATTATAAGTAAAAAAACAATTATATATTTTATTTTTCTTGACACAAAATTGACAATTATAAAATTGTAATTTTTAAGTCTTTTAAGAGGATATTAAATGATTAATGACACATAGAAGGCTTTCAGGCCGGGCACCAGACCGGGTATCAGGTCGGGCATCATAATTAATCGCAAAGCCCGAGACCGCCCAATAAATTAATCCAGGCCAGACCGGGTGGTCCATGACGGGCCATAACAGGCTTTGGGCTACTTCGGGTACAGGCGGGCTCGGGCGGATACAGGCAGGCCGAGTATTTTCTGGTATTATTTACACCCCTAATACCATGTTTGCCAACCAGAGGGTAACTGCTTCTGGCCGGAAGCAAAGTCGGAAACAAAAATATTTTATATCAAGTATTGTTTCCAGAAGTCATTCTGATATTTTATGCCCATACTTTTGGAAGTCATCCCCAAAATGAAATTTGATTCTCTACCTAAGCCTCTAACTTAAAAGAAAATTATTGTTTTCATTTCCAGAAGTCATTTTGAAAGATTCCCAAGAATTTTCAACATCGGTACATGGCAACAGAGAACATTAACCCTTTGTGTAAACAGAGAGATCATGTTTGAGATATGTAAAGGGGCACAAGAAAAAGAGTTGGGATATCAAAGACATTGATTATGAGTACAGTGGATAGGATGAAGGCACAAACCCTGGATCCAAAGCCTTACCAAGGGGACCATCTTAGGGAGGTTAAATTTTTGTGGTCCTGAGTTTTCTATACACAAGATCTCTTGATTCAAAGCAAAGCACGCCATAAGAGGTGAATGAAATAACCTTTTCTGAACTGCCTAGAGATGGTGTTGTTGCAAATATTAGTTTCGAGAGTTACAAAAAATAAGAACGAAATACAAAACGATAATCATCGCGAACGGTGAGAACTAACTGCCACAACTAGTAAGTAGTAACTACCTTGGTAAAAAAAAAAAAAAAAAATTCTACCTAGAACATTAGCTTTTTTAGAGCAAGGTGAAATGGCGAAGGTACCAAGTATACCACCATTTTTTCGATATCCACCTACAAGTTTAATACCTCGCATGATCTAATATAAACAGAGACCGTCAAGAAGATAGAAAACCACAAGCTATACACTCGGTATATGGTTTTAGTTCCAAACCGAACACAATTATAGGGATCAACCCAAATGTTGGATTAACGTACAAAGTGTATTTACTTTTAACTATAAAGACGATCTAAGTAATGTGGAAGTAAAGTAAATAACACAACATAAGATTTTGTTAACGAGAAAACCGCAAATGCAAAAAAACTTCGGGACCTAATCCAATTTTGGAATACTTTCGGAGTTAAGCCGCTATACAAAGAACACTACCAACTTCGTATAGTTCAGACCAATTAGTCTAACTTCGTATAGTTCAGACCAATTAGTCTAACTTCGTATAGTTCAGACCAATTAATCTACCCCTAGTTACTTAGTATTCTCAGTATCTCGTAGCCTACAACCACTCTGCACAAGGAAAGCGAATCCCAAGATAGAATCTACTATTTCAAGTAGCTTCAGTCGCTATGAAGACTTCTAACACTCAACTCCTTTGGATCGCCTTCCAAACAGCAAGTAACTAATTTGTTTGGTAACCACTCTTAATAGTTGAGCTACAACAAAGGCTCTTATGTTTAATCTAATAAACTCATTTGTTGGGTAAGATCTACCAAGATTTAGATTAACAAGTGAAATATATCTAGACAAACAAACTATCAGAATCGGATACTGAAGAATACTACCATGTAGGTATATTTCCTAGTCTAACCTAACGGAGAGTAATACATGTACGTAGGTAGGTTTCCAAGTCAAACCTAACAAAAAACTAGGTTTCCTCGCCTTATTTGTCTAATCCCTACCACGTATACTTCAAAGTAATACATGTATATCTAGACATTTCTAGATTTCTTATTCTAACCTAACGAAGTTGACTCTAGTAATTCTAATCAAGCGAATTTTGAGTTTCGATACTAAAATATGACAACCAACCTTAACATACCAACGCGGGTTCAACCGAGCAATGCTCTAACACAAGGTTATAGAATGAAAGAGTTTGATCAAAAAACACTAAATTAGATGTTAATATGGAGTGAGAACACTCGCTCATTCATATACTCATTCAACTAAAGGAGTGGGCGATCGACAACGTACACTAAGAGGCTGAAGGTCAGCCGCTTGAGAAAATAAATACTTTGAGCGGCTGAACATTTACCTCCCAAGTATTTTTTTTTTAACTTTTTAATCAATTTAAAACTGTGTTTTAGTTTTTTAATTAATTTTAAATTCTTTTGTAAGTATCCCATAGTAATTTAAATGCTAAAAGTAATACTAAAATATACGTAAACGGATAACGTTCAGCTGCCTGGGTAAAAAAAAAATTCCCAAACGGCTAAACATCGCCTTCTTAGATTGTAATAAAGTTCTTCCCATAGTCCAAAACTCACTCACTCACCCACTCTCTCATTCAATTTGGTAGTGAATGCGATCTTTTTACCTTCACTCCATAATCTTTGTTCTCATAAAATCAAAATATGGAACCTGAGGTAAGAATGAATTCCCTTAGTTTTGATGGATCACAAGCATTCGAAACCATGAATTCCCTGAATTCATCTTTAATACCTACCCAAGCTACTTTTATTTTATTTTCAATAATGTACTTTTTCATTGAAAATTATCAAAAAAAACATACAATCGTTTGTGATTTTGTTTTTAGGATAGCAAAAACGTTAGATAACAAGCCCATTGGATGGACAACTTATGATCTTGCAGTTAATAAGTCTTGGGAAACTCTAACCCTACAAGTCGGTTTTAGAGGTTAGTTAGACCCATGAAATTTAACATGGTATCAGAGCAGACAATTTGGCTGCACCCTTATTTGACCATATGTTAGACCGAAAGAGTCTAGATACACGTGAGAGGACGTGTTGGTATTAGTCTCATATTGGATATTGTTAGAGCACCGCTCGGTCGAACTCGCAAGCGTTGATATCTCAAGCTTGTTTTTCAAGTTTAGTTGCGAAAACTATAAGTCTTGATTTCTAGTCTACTTATAGCTAAGTCTCGGACTAGGATTGAAAGTGTAGTTGAGATCTAGACTCCACGACCTTCATCATACAAAGACGAAGAACTACTCAAGGAACTAGTGGAACTTCATCGACAAAAAGGTATGTGGAGACTTGAACTTATCTATCACTCAAAAGTCTATCTACTTTATCTCCTATCTTGAGACAAAAGTCCTATTGCTATATAGACTTCGATTATGCACATTTGATATTTCGAGCCAAATTTATCTCGCTTATCTTTTTCTCGAAATATGTGTTGGTAAGCTTTCTCTTTGGCCAAGTTCATCTTTACAAGTGACGAAAGTCATGTTGATCATTTCAATATCTTGAACATCGCTTTGATGAAAAATAGTGTGTGAATAACCTCTATTTAACATCCTCTAAGAATGTTTCAATGATTGAAATGAGATTTTAAAATATATAACCTTGAATGGATATAAACAATGTATGTGAACTGTTAGAGCACTGCTCGGTCGAACTCACATGCGTTGCTATATCAATCATGTTTTTCAATATTAGTGATCAAAACTATATGTCTTGATTTCTAGTTTACTTATGACTAATTCTCGGTCTAGGATAGTTAAGTACAGTTGAGCTCCAGACTCCATGGCGATCATATTATGAAGACGAATAACTACTCGAGGAATAAGTGGAACTTCATTCGACAAAAAGGTATGTGGAGACTTGAACTTATCTGCCACTCAAAAGTCTATTTTATCTCCTACTTGAGACAAAGTCATATAAGTATGATAGTTTTCATACATACACATTTTCTATTTCGAGCCAAGTTTACTCGCGTATCTTTTTCTCGAAATATGTGTTGGTGAGCTTTTGCTTTAACCATTTTCATCTTTACCCGTGACACAAGTCATGAAGAAGTTTCAATCTTGAAAATAACTTTGATGACGATAGTCGTGAATAACGATTGTTATAACATTATAGAAGAATGTTTCAATGATTGAAATGTAGAGTTGAGATTGCCAACTATGGATATAAGCATATATAGTGTGTTCGCACAGTAGTGTATAAATCCATGTGCCGGAAACCAAGTGCGTGCATATGTGTGCATGCGGTATTAGTGAAGGAGACAGGTTGCGTACGCGTACCTACGGAAGTTTTCATACCGAAAATTTCTGCTGAGTTTGTAAGTTTACAAACTAGTAAACCAGACACCTTAGGTACGCATACCCGTAGGCGTACCCACGAAAGTTTTCGAACCAAAAATTTCTGCTGAGTTTGTAAACTCAAATCCGGTAGCTAACGTACGCATACCCGTACGCATACCCAAGCTGGTTATTTCTCAAATCGGTTGTTCATGAACTTAAAACAATAAATTATAAGGAACGCAATCTTAACAAACCGAGGCTATATTGTTCATGAATTGATTCAAGTGAATCAAACCGATTTTGTTTCAATTGTGTTTATGAATAAATACCTAAGCAATTGAACAACTCTTGAACTAGTTCTTATGAGTCATTTGAACTAGTTATGAGAAAGATGAATACGGTCAATATGAAAGTGCTCATATGGCTAACAATTAGTCAAATATTTATGAACCTTACTCAAACCTAAATGAATACATTTCATTTGTGTGTGACAAGATAAGTTTCGATCTAACGGTTGAAAGATATTAGCTTGGTTGAATCAGGTTTTTCATCTAACGGTGATTATTGAATGCTTTGTTACCAAGGTAACTTAGATTGCAAACCCTAATTTGAATACTATACAAAGGAAAAATCTAGCAAATGGAAAAACTAATCCCCACACCTCCTGTGTGATACTAGTTGGTTTTTCTAGAGTCGATTCTCCTTTAACCTTAGGTTTCTTCTCGAGACCCTGTAGGTTAACGACTTGAAGACTTCATTATGATTATGAAGCCAGACCCAAATATTATATTTGTAGTTACGTAATCTGATCTTGTTTTTTCTATCGTGTTGAGTGCAATTGAAATAATTGGCTCGAGATTTTATATCTCCGATAGGCAAGATAAAAAAGTAATCAGAAACAAACTTCGTCTCATCGTTTGTGATTCCACAATAACTTGTTTCGCTGATCGATTAAGTTTATTGTGAGGTGATTGATAATACTAGGTTGTTCTTCGGGAATATAAGTCCGGTTTATCAATTGGTTCCTGTTCACCTTGATTTATCAAAAGACGGAACAAAAACTCTTGGGCATTTTTGTGGGAGACAGATTTATTCAATCCTATAGACTTTTATGTGTGGACAGATTTGTCTATCAATTCTTCGACTTTGGGTCGTATCAACTCTTAGTTGTGGTTGATATCAACTAAGGGAATCAAGTGCGTAGTATCTCGCTGGGATCAGAGACGTAAGGAGCTCAACTATACCTTGAATCAGTGTGAGATTGATTAGGGTTTAACTATAATCCAGTCTGAAGTTAATTGGACGTAGGATAGTGTCTGTAGCGGCTTAATACAGTGTGGTGTTCAATCTGGACTAGGTCCCGGGGGTTTTCTGCATTTGCGGTTTCCGAGTTAACAAAATTCTGGTGTCTGTGTTATTTTTTTCCCGCATTATATTTTGTTATATAATTGAAATATCACAGGTTGTGCGTTAAGATCAATCAATTAAAATATCCAACCTTTGGTTGTTGATTTACATTGATTGACACTTGAACATTGGTCTTTGGTACCGTTCAAGTAATTTCTCTTATATTCAATCAGGCTCGAAGATTTGTATTTGCTGATTGCGGATTGAATTAAGAGTTAGAGATATTAACTCTTTCATATACTTTAATCTAGATTGAGTCTGAATGTCTAGTTGATTCTCTAGAAAGTGTATTGGAGTAAGTCCTCTCAGATTGCCAAACGAATTGTTGGGTATGGTTTTTAGACCCCCGCATTTTCTATTGGTATCAGAGCAGGAAAACACATTAAAGACCTTATAAGTCTATGTTTGTAGCGATCTGATATGGACAGTAGTGCTATCTTAATTAACGCACCACCAGATCCAGGGATTTCAGAATTCTCTTCCATGACTGATTTAATAAAATCTTTAGAAGAAATTCTATCTAAACCTCCACCAGGTTAAAAATCCCTTGAAGTGTTTTCAGGACTTGGAAAGAATCTTGAGAGCTTATCTCTTGATGTTGAGTTATACCTCCAGAAAGAGCAAGAATCTCTTGATAAGCTAAATCAAGTTATGATGAATAATACTCATGCCGAGGTTTATATTGATTTACTAATTAGTGAGAGCAATGCTCCTCCTCTGTGTAATCCAATTGATGTAGTAAACTAAACGTATTACAAGAGGAGTTCAAATCTCAGTCATCTGACGGTATCACCTCAAAGCATGAATCAGTTCATTGGTCAATTCTTGATACATTATGTAATGATAATCGTTTTGTTTACTATTGTAAACATATCAGGATGTTTTCTTACACCAAAAGAGTTTCCCTGCACAGTACTAAACATTATCTGCAAATACTATTTTCATTAAGTTTTAAAATGAGACATCAGGGACTCAAATTTTTGTGTATCTCTCTAAAGTCTTTTGCAAAACTTGTAAAAACAGATTCTTGGATGTTTCTGAACTTTGTTGAATGCAAAAGTAATTGGAAAGAAACTCTTTTTTGGTGCTCTGGTAAGCAAGACATTACTCACCTCAACACAACTTGATTTTGTTGAAAGTGCATTCTCACCAAGAGATGCCCTGTTATGTATTGAGGGAAGCACAAGAACTGAGGGCACACATATTATGTTGGGTATGATTTTGAAACGTTGTAGAATTCGACTGGATTCTTCTAAAAAGGTATGTCTCTAAACTTGAGAAATTTTTATGACTATGTACCTTGTGTATCGTTCATGTCTAGCTAACTTGATTTGTGTTTGATGTTCTTAAATGTTCTGAGTTGAAAATAGTTGCCCGGGATGTTCTGACCTTCTTGGTACACTTCAGGTATGCTTACTTGTTTGATTTCCAGTTTAAAAATAAGTTTTTGTAATAAAATACAGGGAAATTCGTTCGCATACCCGTTTGCATACTGAAAATCCATTTGCATACCCATATGCATACTTGCTTGTAGACGTCGATATTCGGTAAACTTGTTTTGGTCGTATCTTCATCGTCCGAACTCAGAATGACCTCTTTATTTTTGCTTTCTCTTCCTCTTTGAATTCTCTTCGAAATGGAGATGAGAATTATTGAATTTAGATGAGGTAAGATTGTTATTTTTCCTGTCTCTTGTTTTTGAGTGTTTTGCTCGGTTTTGTCGCACTTGTTCTACTTCTCTTGGACTTGGGCACTTGGAATCTTGGAGTATTGATCATTTGTAGATTTTACAAGAATGTTGTTGGTGAATCAGAAAGAAGGAAATTCAAGAGTGGACAGTAGTATGCTTTGCTATGGGATTCTTGAATGTTCACAATCATCTTATGTGAACTATGGTGCATGGTCATTAATGACTTTATATGTTCATCTTTGTTAAGAAAATATTTTTATACGCCTTTGGTAGCTATTCTTGGTGTAAATCCATGCGAAAAATATTGATTCTACCCTCCAAGGACAAATCAACTTATATGTCTAGGAAACTTCTTTAAAGAATTTATTTCTTGTGCTTTAGAATAATAACTAGGGTTTGGAATAACCATTATTGTGAATATACATAGCTATGTCCAATGATCATCATCTTCATGTTTTAGATTTATTTATTTAAATTTTAAGTTTTTTGGAAGATGATTTTTGAAATTTTAATCTTTATGATTTTATATATTGCAAATTATTATGGAATATGTTATTTACGTCCGTAAACCTGTAATTGTCCCATACTTGTTCAAAAGTTATCTCTATTATGTCGGTATGAATGTATTGATGGAAGATAGAATGAAATTTTGACATTACAAAAGTTAAAGCCTTTTATGTCATATTTTGATTAAAATAAAGGATAAAACTTTTGTGTACAAGGATTAAGTCTATTATATGTCATTGTGCAACTAGTGATGGAAAATCGAATGAGTCCTTATCTATTCCGCAGTATTGGTCGATCTCCGATCCACACTTATGTGCACATAATGTGTTGCTCTGTAAGGTTTCTTGTGTTTGAACATAGACGATTGAGTTGAACATTCTTTTATGTCTAACTTAGTTGTTTCTCCGTAAGGTTCCTTATGATTGAGCATGACCAACTAAATTAATCATTCTCTTTTGGTTATTTTAGTTGTTGCTCCATAAGTTTATCATGTTGAGCATGACCAACTAAATTGATCGCTTTTTGTGGTTAATTTGGTTGTGTATTCCAATTGAATTAATCATGGGTTCTCTTATGATTAATTTGGTTGTATTTTTTTTATTGAACTAACCATGGGTTCTGTTGTGGTTATTTCAATTGAATATTTTTGGATACAAATTCATGTTTTCATGTGATTTGGTTATCCAAGAAATCCTTCTTTTCTTGTGAAAGTAAGGTCGCCATTGTTTTCCTTCGAGGATGAAATTTTACGGGGGAGAGTTCATTTTAAACTTGTGCTTAATTGCCAAATTTTTGTGGGGAGTGCGGCTGTGGAATTTTTAGGGGTTATCTTGTATCTTCATTAACTCCTTGATGAATGCATTTAGCTTCGGATTTATGATTGCATCTAAATTTGTTGGTATGTTAATACACGTTTTGGTCATGAATCTCCGTGGAAATTTCATTAGGATCCTACTAATTTCGTACATTTGCCAATTTTGTTGAAAAAAGGGGGAGAATTAATGTGTAGTTCACACTACAAATACATATGGTTTACGGATCATTATGTAAGGGGGAGTGGTTTTCATGTTGAGATATGTATTGACTAAGGGGGAGTGATGCATATCACCGTAGTCTTATTGTCAAAGTTGTGATACAATTGAACTTTGATGCTGTGTAATAATACTATGACACTGTATAACAATGATTAAGAGCATATTGTTTTCTTATTGTTATAGCTACGGATCTTTAACAATTGTGATGTTGAACTTACAACCTTTAGGATCATGGTGTACTTGGAGGTGACGAAGATTTCGAGTCGCGTTGAAGATACCAAGGAGATCAAGCATGTGGATAAGAAGCTACATTTTTTTATATTTTTTGTAATCCATATGTATTGATAATTTTGCCACTAAAATTGACAAAGGGGGAGATTGTTAGAGCATTGCTCGGTCGAACTCGCATGTGTTGCTATCTCAAGCATGTTTGTCAATGTTAGTGATCAAAACTATAAGTCTTGATTTCTAGCCTATTTGTAGATGTCTCGGACTAGGACATATATAGTGTAGTTGAGCTTAAATCTCTCGACGTTCATCTCTTGAAGACGAAGAACTACTAAGGGGAGCTTGTGGAACTTCTTCGACAAAAGGTATGTGGAGACTTGAACTTATCTATGACTTGAAAAGTCTATTTCTACTATCTCCTATATTGAGACATAAATCATGTTACGATATAGTTATTTCTATACACATTTGAGATTTTCCAGCTGAGTATATCTCGCTTACATATTTATCGAAATATGTGTTGGTAAGCTTTCGCTTCGACCAAGCTCATCTTATATCATGAGAAAATTGTCGAGTAACATCTTACATGGTTTGTGTGATACAATCATTTGGTATAAGACTTGGAAGGTTTCAATAATGATTGTTTTAATATCTTGAAAATTGCTTTGATTTTGATAGTGTGTGAAAACGGCTATTGACATTATAGAAGAATGTTTCAATGATTAAATAAAGAGTTGATGATGTAACCATCTTTGGATATAAGCATATATATTGTGTTCGCACATTAGTGTATAAGTCCATAAACCGGAAGCCAAGAGTATGCATATATGTGGAATTGGTGAAGGAGACAGGTTAAGTATGCGTACCCGTACGCATACTGGCGGAAGTTCTCGAACCGAGAATTTCTGCTGAGTTTGGTTTTGGAAAAACTCACAAACCAGTCACCTTAAGTATGCGTAGCTGTACGCATACTGGCGGAAGTTTTTGAACCGAAAATTTCTGTTGAGTTTGGAAACTTTACAAAATCAAAACCGGTTGCTCAAGTACGCATACCCGTACGCATACTTAAGCTGGTTACTTTGTCAAATCGGTCAAGTCCATGAACTTAAACATTTAAATCATAAGGAATGCAATCTTTTCAAACCGTGGCTATGATGTTCATGATTGATTCAAGTGAATCAAACCGATTCGATTTCAATTGTGTTTTCTAAACAATTGAACATCTTTTAGCTAGTTTCATTTGAGTTATTTGAACTAGTTATGGTTAAGATGAATAAGGTTGATATGAGTGTAATCATATGTCTAACCTCGGTGAACTATTTGTGAACCAACATGGTGTACACGTTTAGGTACGGGTACATAAACTTAAATGAGGGTACATTTCATCTGTGTGTAACAAGCTAAGTTCGATCTAACGGTTGAAAGATATTAGCTTGGTTGAATCAGGTTTTCCATCTAATGGTGAATATTGAATGCTTTGTTACTAAGGTAACTTGGATTGTAAACCCTGATTTGAAAACTATATAAAAGAGAACTCTAGCAACTGGGAAACCTAATCCCCACACCTCATGTGTGTTACTAGTTTCATAACTAGAGTCGATTCTCCTTTAACCTTAGGTTTCTTCTTGAGACCATGTAGATTAACGACTTGAAGACTTCATTGGGATTATGAAGCCAGACCCAACTATTATCTTTGTATTTACGTGATCTGATCTTGTTGTTTCTATCGTGTTGAGTTCAATTAGAATAATTGGCTCGAGATTTTATATCTCTGATAGGCAAGATAGAAAAGTAATCACAAACAAACTTCGTCTCATCGTTTGTGATTCCACAATAACTTGTTTCGCTGATCAATTAAGTTTATTGTGAGGTGATTGATAATACTAGGCAGTTCTTCGGGAATATAAGTCCGGTTTATCAATTGGTTCCTGTTCACCTTGATTTATCAAAAGACGGGACAAAAACTCTTGGGTATTTCTGTGGGAGACAGATTTATTCAATCCTATAGACTTTTCTGTGTGAGATAGATTTGTCTATCAAGTCTTCAACTTTGGGTCGTAGCAACTCTTAGTTGTGGGTGAGATCATCTAAGGGAATAAAGTGCGTAGTATCCTGCTAGGATCAGAGACGTAAGGAGCGCAACTGTACCTTGAATCAGTGTGAGATTGATTAGGGTTCAACTATAGTCCAGTCCGAAGTTAATTGGTAGTAGGCTAGTGTCTGTAGCGGCTTAATACAGTGTGGTGTTCAATCTGGACTAGGTCCGGGGGTTTTTCTGCATTTGCGGTTTCCTCGTTAACAAAATTCTGGTGTTTGTGTTATTTATTTTCCGCATTATATTTTGTTATATAATTGAAATATCACAGGTTGTGCGCTAAGATCAATCAATTATAATATCCAAGCTTTGGTTGTTGATTTACATTGATTGACACTTGAACATTGGTCTTTAGCACCGTTCAAGTAACTCCTCTTATTTTCAATTAGGCTCGCAGATTTCTATTTGCTGATTGCGGATTGAATTAAGGGTTAGAGATATTAAACTCTTTGATATACTTTAATCTAGATTGAGTCTGACTATATAGTTGATTCTCTAGAAAGTGTATTGGAGTAAGTCCTCTCAGATTGCCAAATGAATTGTTGGCTGTGGTTGTCAGACCCCCCGCATTTTCAGAAAACATAACATGCGAAGCTGTATTTATAATACTCTAGTGATTAGACTTGGTCATAGTATTATGATCAAAGTATCAATGAATTATATTACGAAGCATAATCTATGTATTTAGTTACTTGATTATGTGTGGGATATAGGTGTGATCGCATCCTAAAAAATTATGTATTATTACACTAGTTTAAGGAATTATATTTATGAACTTGTTTTCTAATTGAAATGGAAATCATGAATGTGTTGGTCCGGTTCTTTATTGAATATCTTTTGGATGACCAATACGAGATGACAAGGTAGAACCTATCTTGACTTATGTTGAGAATCAAGGTATAACCGGTCATAGCCTATAGCGTATAACTAGGTGTAACCGGTCAAAAGCTTATTTGGAAAGAAAGGTATAATCGGTCACATGATACATTTGAAAGTAAGGTGTAATCGGTCACAAGCTGAATTGGAAAGCAAGGTGTAAGCGATCACAAGCTACTTTGGTAAGTAAGGTGTAACCGATCACAAGCTATATTCGGAATCATGGCGTAACTGGTTACAACCTCTCTTGGGGAGCATGGTATAACCGGTCACAAATTATATTGTGAGTCTTGGTATAACCGATTTCAAGAGAAAAACCGAGTTTCCAAAGTTCACACATTTCTTCATGGTTGCGTGTGAATTAGGAATTATGGTTTGCTAAGAGAAACATCTAGATATCAACATTATTTGAATATATGCATAACTCTTATCATTAATTTTTCAAATATATTCCTTGATGATCAAGGTGAGCCCAAACCGAAATATTGAAAAGCATTTAATTATGATTTTCATAATAGATGTTTTAATTACCAGCAATTAAAGCATATACTCTGGAAAAGGTTTATTAGTTAATGTGCAAAACTAATAATAGAAGTTTTCTGGAAATATGAGTTGGCATTTAATTGGAAATAGGAAAACCGAAATTAGGTACTTTAATTAATATCTTGAGAATATTTTCGGTCTTGGAATTTCCTTATTATCCAAACAACCTTGGTATATAAATACTTGAGTTTCGTTTCTTGCAAACTATCCTAAGAGCCAGGAAAATGTCATTCCTGTTGTTTCTTGTGGAGCCGTCTATCCAGAGAAGGAAGTAACCTAATTAGGCGAAATCTGTTACGACCGCTCGTTTAAAGACTTTTGTGGGATCAAGAATCTCTACGAGTACCGTTGGTGGGAAACTAGATAATTGTGTTTTTATTTTATCTTTCGAATTTTGATTTGATTGACTAACGGTTGTTGAAACTTTGATTGCACCTAGTTATTCTTGAGAGACTCTCTTCTTACATAAGGGTCACTCAAAATAGATCGACATGATCTTTAGAACCAATTGTGGGTCTAAAGACATCTTCTGATAATACATTGTTAACAGACTCAGTTTTGTGCGTGATTGATCACAAGAGGATTCAAGTTTGTGTTGTGCAGGTTATTGAGAAGGCAATTGAATATTTGAAGAAAAAGAAGATTTTCTTATTAGTTTATGTATCTTGTGAATTTGTGCACAGATCTTGATCGGATAAGATTCTACTTAGATAATATTTATCTAATCGGAAAGTTGTATTGATAAACAACTATCGTTTGGTGGTATTTTCAATATCCAAATTTGATAGTTGGGAATCTGAATCTAGGTTACTGATTCATATTGATCTTACCCGACAAAGGAGTTTATTAGCTTAAACGGAAGAGACTTTGTCGACAACCCAAACATATATTTTACCAAAGATCGATTAGAGTGGTTACGTAACATATTTGTTCATTTACTGTTTGGAATACGATCTAAAGGAGTGGTGATTCATGTGCGTGACTTAGAAGTCGAAGACACATGGATACGGAAGAAACTAAGTATCTAGGGGTAGTCTACTTGGTCTTAACTATATGAAGTTGGCATTAGATTTTGTATAGCGTATTAATTCTAACAGTATTCAAAATTGGACTCTAGGTCTCAGGTTTTTTCTGCATTTGCGTTTTGCTCGTTAACAAAATCTTATTGTGTCATTTACTTTATTTGTCGCAATTATAATTTGTTTATTATACTTTAAAGTAAATACACTTGTACGTTAATTCCTGGTCACTTTATAATGTTTCGGTTTCATACAATTTCTATTATCAAGTGAACACTTTGTTGTTGTATTGTCTCGCTCTCGTATCCATGGACGATCACATAAAGTGTATGCCATAGTTTTCTTATTGTTTCAACTTTGTCTATAGATGATCACACTTGGTGATACAAGTGTATCTTTCCTCTTTTTGGAACTTAGCAATCCTCAAATTATATTGAGGATAGATTTCTAATTTGGCAAGGAGTATTGATTTTTAGGCAGTATTCCTAGATAAAGAAATATTGACAAGGTAATATTCCTAAATAAGGAAATATACCTAGAAAAGGAATATTTCCTAGTATTTGTGGGTGAAAACTGCTTCTGCCGATTTTGGTAATTTTGTGTGGATGAGAAACGAGTCTAAATCCTAAACAATGCACTGTACGGGAGTACTTTTGATTCGAGAGATCAATCTGTACAATCCTGGCCTAAACCAAGAAATGGTCGATCCAGGCTTGCTTCGGTCACAAAGTGAAGGATAAGGGTTGGTCTTAGGGAGGGAAGCGAAGAAAGTGTTGAGACCAGAATCGTTGATTCTGAAGGTATGGTTGTTTACGACTTGTATCAGAAAGTAGAAGTGGCTAGCAGAATGGAAAGTTATCAGGTGATTTCTGGATACTGTTGTTGTTCTTTGACCAAAACCTGTTGTCTGGTGGAAATAGGTGAAACCTATTTATACAAGGCGTAATAAAACGTACACTGGTCTCGTAGGAAGTGGAAACGATTGAGTGGTGGAATACTAACGTGTAACATCAGGAATTATGCTTCCATAATGAAGGAGGTGTATCCGTTTACACCATTACTTCTTTCCATTACTAACCTCCCTGCTTTATGATACTTTCTTGTAACGGGCGTATTGCACGCCGCACGCTGTAAACCACCAGAGCAATACCCTGATGAGCATCCCCCAGTTTGTGACATGTTTGATGTCTCGAGTGTTTTCATGGAAAACATGTAGCATTTTTCTACGTGCGGCAAGTTAAAATCAAGAGGCTTTCCGCAGGAAAATGTCATGTGATGCTATTAGGCTCGTCTTGGATGGTCGCCTAAAACTTGACACAAGTCTGTTAGTTCGGTGGCAAACTTTGATGGCTGAGATTGCATCTTATGAGGAAGGGTAGCCGTTGATTATGGCTACCTTGTGTTGGCGCCTGATAATGGCACAGTGGCGTTTTGGTGTACGCTAGTGGTAATGTGGCATGGCTGGCATGGCTCGTGCATGCCAGTGGCACGGTGGTGCAAGTGGTACCTGGCGTAGTCATGGCCACTAGATTTAGGCGGCTGGTCGCCTAAAACTTGCCCCAATCCTATCATCTCGGTGGCGGACTTGGATGGCTGAGATTGCATCTCATGAGGAAGGGTAGCCGTTGATTATGGCTACCTTCTGTTGGCGCCTGATAATGGTACAGTGGCGCCTTTAGCGCACGCTAGTGGCATTGCAGCATGGCTGGCATAGTTCGTGCATGCCAGTGGCGTGGTGGAGTGGATGGCATAGTTTGTGCATGCCAGCGGCACGATGGTGTAAGTGGCGCCTGGCGTAGCCATGGCCACTAAAATTTTGGGACGTTGGTATTAGACTCAAACGCGGTGTAGCAACATCAGTTTTAAAGGCCACATTGATCCCCATGTTCTGTGGGGCATTGTTTGGCTCGGTTTGCGTGGCAACTTTGCCTAAATTAAGGTTTGGCATGTCGAAACCCTAGTTAGCATATATGGCATGTAGCATGCGGCAGGTGGCCGCGGCATGGCATTTTATGCAAACGATGGCAGAGTCATGTCGGAGGAGCCATAGGCAGGCCATCATGTAGAAACGGCCACAAGAACAAATATTTCCACGAGTGTCCATGGTGTGATGCCTTTTTTAGGGTTTGGAGGGTTTAAAGAGACCTGATTGGTCGATTGAAAAGGGGGTCGGCAGGCAGCTTGAGGCCGACCTCATTTTAAATGCGTGTGGCGCATTCAGAACGACCTTATTGGTCGATGGAAAGAGGGCCGACAAGAAAGAGCGTGGCCATACTTCAAGTGCGTCGTGGCGGATTTAAAGCGACCTGATTGGTCGATGGAAAGGGGGCCGACAAGCAACATGGAGACGACCTCATTCTAAATTCATGTGGCGCATTTAGAGCGACCTGATTGGTCGATGAAAAGAGGGCAGGCAAGCAAGGGTGTGGACACACTTCCAGCGCGCCGTGGCGGATTTAAATCGACCTGATTGGTCGATGGAAAGGGGGCCTGTTATGCATGGATCGGTTGAACCCACCAAGCTTTGGTATGTCAAGTTTGGTTGTCATATTTTAGTGAATCAAAACTCATGTTAAGAGTCGCTTGATTATGTACTAGAGTTCAACTTCTTATAGGTTAGATTGAAAGCATTAGGATATGAGACATTACAAGTATTGCGAAGACTTGAAGATGTGAAGAAGCAAGGAGCTACAACGACAACAATCATCCTTCCACTTGAGCTTAGTGATATTTGACTTGAACAGTTTCATTACCTAACGTATCTTTCAAGTCGTGCACATTGAAAACATAACTGCGAAGCATATTTGAACTCTAGATAGACATAGTATTAAGGAATACAATACGAGGTTTATTGCTTAACCAATAAAATTTGTAGATAAGACATCGCCATAATCATTTGAATGCTGTTGTGATTATGCATGGGTATGAGGTGAGGATTTCATCCTAGGGAAAATTTTTTATATGTGTTATAAGGAAGTAAGTTCATAAACTTGTTTTGTGAACCGAAAAGGAAATTGCCAGGTGTTATTGGTTTTTTATTCATTGCATATATTATGAACAACCAATATGTGTGATAAAGTAGAACCGCTCACAACTTGTTGTGTTTTTGGTAGAATTATTCACAAAGGCCTGACTTTTGTATTGGTATAACTTTTATTAGTAAAACCAATCTTAAGTAATCACCTTGGTATGACCGGATTATGTCTGCCTTGGGGAAAGGGAACCGATCCTTGTAACGGAAAGGGAACCGATCCTTGTAAGGTAAAGGGGAACCGATCCTAGTATGGAAAAGGGAGAACCGATCCTTGTAAGGGGTGCAGTACATCAAGGGGAACCGATCATTGTATGGGGTGCATCAAGGTTTATAGCAAAAATGGGAACCGATCCTGTGAACATATACATATAAGTTAGATACCATATATATGTGGGGAACCGATTCTAGTACCTATTCAACCGAATATTTTCGGAAGCTAGTGTGACTATGCGTAGTACTCACATGGAGGTAGAACCGAAACTTGTTTTGGTAGAACCGTAAACCCATGATTGTGATTGAATGTTGGTTTGATTAATCACATAGTTCTTGAAAGTCAGATGAACCAATTCTAAACTTGTTTGGAAGTGTGGCAAATCGGTTTCAAGGTTGTAAGTGTGGAAGAGAACTTACAAAGTAAAGATGTCGACAAACTTTTAACACGTGCTGTGAATGTTTATTTCTATAATTGTTCAAATATATTCCTTAACAGCTAAGGGAAGAGAATCTCAGGATCGAAACACAAATAAGTTAAGAATCTTTTAATTAAGGTTATTAATTTCATTTTGTATGGAAATTACAAAATTAGTAATGTGCATTTACTAATTATATTTTCTAAGAGATTTCGATCGTTATTTTTGGACAGAGCATGTCCAAGAATTATGAAAACAGAAATCTGTGCATTTATGAATATCTTGAGAATATTTTCGGTTTTGGAAATTCCTTGGTGTCCAAACTTCCTTGTCTATCAGAGAGGAGAGTAATCTAATTAGGTGAAATCTCTTACGGCCGCTCGTTTTAAAGTCTTCTTTGGTATTGAAAATCTCTAGCGCGACCCGTTGGTGGGAAACTAGATAATTGCGTTTTATCTTGGTTTTCGATTGATTTGATTGACTAACGGTGGTTGAAATCGATTGCACCTAGTTTGTTTATTCTTGAGAATCTTCTCTTCTGATATAAGATTCACTCAAACTAGTTCAGAGTTTCGACTGGGATCTTTAGACTATTGTTAGTTCTAAAGACAATCCTGTGATAATCCATTGTTTACAGACTCTGTTCTGTGCGTGATTGATCACAAGAGATTCAAGTGATTGTGTGCAGATTTTTATTGAAGATTTAAGAAGATTTGAAGGCAAAGAAGATATTGAAGATCTGACTTGGGTTTTATAATCTTTGGTGTGCACATTACTTGTTTCGGTAAAAGAGGATCCAATTAATATTCGGTTTATCCTTGTGGTAGATTGGATTGAGTAATTGAGTAGATCGGCATCAACACGATTCTTCGGATTAAAGGTGTTGTTGGCTTAATCTTAAACGATTACCTTAGGGTGATTGAACATAAGATAGATCTAGACCCGACGAAAAAGTTTACGTTGAGATAAACGGAAGAGCCTTTGTCCGATTCATATCACTTGGTTGAGTAGAGTTGATACCAAACAGATTTCTTGTTCCTTTACTGTTTGGAATACGAACCAAAGGGATTGTTCCAAGTACGTGACTTTTTCACAAGTCGGAGGCGTGGGAGTACAGACGAAACTAAGTGAACTATATGGTTAGTTACTTGGTCTCAATTATACGAAGTTAGGTGTAATTTTGTGTAGCGGCTTAATCCTGAGAGTATTCAATTCTGGACTAGGTCCCGGGATTTTTCTGCATTTGCAGTTTCTTGTTAACAAAATCTTGCTGTGTCATTTACTTTTATTTTCCGCATTATAATTGTTTTATTACTTGATAAGCGATCCTATTTACTTGATAAGTGATCCTATTGTGTTTGATTAAGTCTGAACCTTTGTATCAAGTAAACATACTTCGTTGTTGTATTATCTCGATCTCGTATCCATAGACGATCACACGAAGTGTGAACCAATTAGTTGTATTGTCTCGACTCAGTCCATAGACAATCATTTTCGAAGAAAGGACTTATAGGTAGGAAAAGTTTTAGCTTGAGGTATATTTGTGTACCCTCGCATTTTCAATTGGTATCAGAGCAGGCAAACACGAAAATATCTAACAATCTGTGTTTGGTGCGATCCAACCTATAAGAATTGAATCTATGATCGATTCATTTAACGTAGTTGCAGGATTTGATTACTTTACAAGATCGTGGTGGATATCACGTATGAAGTATGTAATACTCCCATTCCTAAATATGTTACGAATCATGCTTATGTATATCCTAAGTGACTTACATGTTCCTTTGGTAAACATAGGATTATATGTCATGTTGTTGTGTGAAGATGATACTAAGGCCTATGTAACAGGTTGTATCTTGAAAATGCATAAGATTCCTCTTATGATTTGTATGAACCATGGCCGTTGTGTTCTTGATAATTCAGGAATCTTAAATATACTTTGTAGGGCCTACCAAAATATATGCATGCACATTTTCAGATATAACTGTGTCAATGCTTCGCAATCTAGGATGCGATTTTGGAAAATATGTGTTCCTTATTGGAATAAGTTTTCGATTAATAATTTTATTAACAATTGATTGCTTCATACACCTCACAACTGTTTTAATGAAGCAAGTGATCTTTTGAAATATATGATTTTTGATTCAAATGATATTTTCAGCAAATATCATATTTTGTTCAAATCTATCTCTGCATACTCTAGTAAATTCTTGAATAAATTTCAAGTAATATTATCTCCGTTAGAGCATAGCTCGGTCAACCTCGCATGCGTTGCTATATCAAGCATGTTTGTCAATATTAGTGATCAAAACTATAAGTCTTGATTTCTAGTCTATTATAGCTAAGTCTCGGACTAGGATAAAAAAGTGTAGTTGAGCTCAAGGACTTCATGGCGATTAATCATACAACGACGAAGATCTATACAAGGAACCGTGGAACTTCATCAACAAAAAGGTATGTGGAGACTTTAACTTATCTATCACTCAAAAGTCTATTTATTCTATCTCCTATTTCTTATGAGACAAAAGTCATATGCTATATAGACTGGATCATACACATTTGGCATTTTGAGCTGAGTATTCACTACTTATCTTTTTCTCGAAATCGTGTGTTGGTAAAACGTTTCGCTTTGATCAAGTTTATCTTCACCTAGTGACGAAAGTCATGAAAAGTTTCAATTACTTTGAGAATTTCTCTGACGTGAAACGGTCTGTGAATAACGGCTACATATCGTCCTCTGAGAATGTCTCAATGATTGGAATTAGAGTTTAGATTGCGTAACCATGTACCTTAATCCGAAGTTTTCGAACTTTGTTGATTGAGAGAAATCGGAGGAATTGGCTTTGACAAGTCCGCGAACTCAGTCCGCGAACTGACGAATGTTCTCTTACCGAGAATTTCTGTTGGGATTTTCCAAAAAACTCGTTTGCGTGTCTAGTTCGCGAACTGGCGGAAGTCTCCTAGCCGAGATTTTCTGCTGAGTTTGGAAAACTCCGTCGGTTGTCTTAAGTCCTCGAACTTGTTTGTGAGCTTAAGAGGTTATGATCTAAAGATGTGCTCTGAACATGAAACTTAAATTACTAAGGAATGCTTTATGCAAACCGTGTCTATAAAGTTCATGAGCCGATTCAACGAATCATCTTTGTTTCAATTGTGTCTTGTGTAGTTACATAATATCTGATAGCAATTGAACAACTCTCTAACTAGTTCATTTTAGTCACTTGAACTAGTTATGGTGAAGAAGAACAAGGTTAATATGAAATGCTCATATGGTTAACCTTTTGGGTTACTATGTTGAACCAACATACACGTACACGTCTGGACATGGTTTTGACAAACCCAGTAAATGTCTACCCAAGTGTGTGTGACAAGCTAAGTTTTCGATCTAACGGTTGAGAAATATTAGCTTGAATCTAAATCAGGTTTTCATCTAACGGTGAATATGGATTGCTTTGTAACTAAGGAAAAACCCTGATTTGAAGGCTATATAAAGGAGACATCTAGCATTGAGCAAAACTAATACCCACACGTCTATGTGATACTAGTGCGCTCGCTAGAGTCGATTCTCCTTTAACCTTTGGTTTTCTTCTCTAATACCAGGTTAACGACTTAAAGACTTCATTGGGATTATGAAGACAGACCGATACTACTTTATCGTAGTTGTGTGATCTTATCTTTCATCTTCTATCGTACGAGTATAATATTTGACTGGCTTGGGATCGTGAGAGTTCTCTGATAGGCAAGATAAAGAAGTCACAAACATCTTCGTCTCACTGTTTGTGATTCCTCGACAATCTGCTTGTGTAGTCAAGAAGGATTGTTGAGAGGTGATTGATTAATCTAGGATGTTCTTCGGGAATATAAGACCAGATTACTAATTGGTTCATGTTCACATTGATTTTATATCTTAAGACGGAACAAAACTTAGGGTTTTTATGCAGGAGACAGATTTATCCTTTGATAGACTTTTCTGTGTGAGACAGATTTGTTTATTATCAAGTCTGCGATTTTGGGTTGCAGCAACTCTTACTTGTGGGTGAGATCAGCTAAGGGAATCAAGTGCGCAGTGTTCTGCTGGGATCAGAGGCGTAGGAGTACAACTGTACCTTGGATCGGTGGGAGACTTATTGGGGTTCAACTATAGTCTCGTCTGAAGTTAGATTGTAGTAGACTAGTGTCTGTAGCGGCTTAATACATTGTGTATTCAATCTGGACTAGGTCCCGGGGTTTTTCTGCATTTGTGGTTTCCTCGTTAGCAAAACTTCTGGTATCTGTGTTATTATATTTTATATAATTGAAATAATCCAGGTTGTGCGTTAAGATCATCAATTGGAAATCCAACCTTTGGTTGTTGATTGATATTGAATGGTCCTTGGACATTGGTCTTTGGTACCGTCCAAGTTATTCCTTGTGTTTGATTAAAGACTTGTTATTGTTTTAGCTTGAGTAAATCAAAACAAGTGAGAGATATTAACTCCTTGAGATACTTTAATCTAGATTGAGTTTGACTGTCTAGTTGATTCTCTAGCAAAGTATTTCGGAGTTAGTCCATACAGATTGCTAATCAAATTATTGGGTGGGGTTGTTAGACCCCCTCATTTTCAATTGGTATCAGAGCAGGCAAACACGTTTAAGACCTCACTGTTAGAGCATAGCTCGGTCAACCTGGCATGCGTTGCTATATCAAGCATGTTTGTCAATGTTAGTGATCAAAACTATAAGTCTTGATTTCTATCCTATTAGCTAAGTCTCGGACTAGGATAGGAAAAGTGTAGTTTAGCTCAAGGATTTCATGGCGATTCAACGACAACGACGAAGATCTGCACAAGGAACCGTGGAACTTCATCAACAAAAGGGTATGTGAAGACTTGAACTTATCTATCACTCGAAAGTCTATCTATTTTATCTCCTACTTCTTATGAGACAAAAGTCGTATGCTATATAGACTAGATCAAACACATTTGATATTTTGAGATGAGTATTCAATGCTTATCTTTTTCTCGAAATTCATGTTTTGGTAAAGCGTCTCGCTTTGATCAAGTTTATCTTCATCTTTCAATCATCATTTGAGAATTGCTCTGGAGTGAATACAATCTGCGAATAACGGTTGGGATAACGTCCTCTGAGAATGTCTCATTGATTGAAATGAGAGTTTAGATTACATAACCATGTATTCCTTGATCCGAAGTTCTTTGAACTTTGTTGAGTAAGAAGAATCGGAGGTTCTGAGGAATTGGCTTGTATAGTCCGCGAACTCAGGTCGCTGGCTAAGTCCGCGAACTGACGGAAGTTTTCAAACTTAAAATTTCTATTGGGATTTCCAAATAACTCGTTTGCTGCTAAGTCCGTGAACCCAGTCCGTGAACTGGCGGAAGTTCTCTTTCCGAGAATTTCTGCTGAGTTTGGAAAACTCAACTAATTTGCTTAAGTCCGCGAACTTGCTTGTGTACTTAATTGATTATGATCTAAATATGTGCTTTGAACATGAAACAATAATTATTAAGGAGTGCTTTATGCAAAACCGTGGCTATAATGTTCATTGAGCCGGTTCAATCGAATCGAATCATCTTATGTTTCAATTGTGTCTTGTGTAGTTACATAAGATCTCATACCAATTGAACAACTCTCTAACTAGTTCATTTAAGTCATGTGACCTAGTTATGGTGAATGAGGAACCAGGTTAATATGAGATACTCATATGGTTAACCTTTTGGTTATTGTGTTGAATCAACATATGCGTACACGTTTGGGCATGGTTTCACGAACCCAGTAAACGTTTACGATAAGTGTGTTTGACAAGCTGTGTCTTTCGATCTAACAGTTGAGAGATATTGTCTTGAATCTAAATCAGGTTTTCATCCAACGGTGGATATGAATTTCTTTGTAACTAAGGCAAAACCCTGATTTGAAAGGCTATATATAGGAGACATCTAGCTAGAGAAAAACTTAATCCTCACACGTCTGTGTGATACTAGTGCGCTCGCTAGAGCCGATAATACTTTTATCGTAGTTGTGTGATCTGATCTTACTTTTCTATCGTACGAGTACAATCGATTGATTGGATTGAGAACGTCTGAGTTCTCCGATAGGTAAGATAAAGAAGTCACGAACATCTACGTCTCACTGTTCGTGACTCCTCGATAATACGCTTGTGTAGTCAAGAAGGATTATTGAGAGGTGATTGATTAATCTAGGATGTTCTTCGGGAATATAAGACCGAATTATCAATTGGTTCATGTTACCTTGATTTCATATCTAAAGACGGAACAAAACCTAGGGTTTATTTGTGGAGGATAGATTTATCCTTTGATACACTTTTATGTGTGAGACAAATTTGTTTATTTATCAAAGCCTGCGATTTTGGGTCGTAGCAACTCTTAGTTGTGGGTGAGATCAGCTAAGGGAATCAAGTACGTAGTATCTTGATGGGATCAGAGGCATAGAGGTGCAACTGTACCTTGTATCAGTGGGAGACTGATAGGGGTTCAACTATAGTCCAGTCCGAAGTTAGTTTGCAGTAGGCTAGTGTCTGTAGCGGCTTAATACAATGTGTATCTAATCTGGACTAGGTCCCGTGGTTTTTCTGCATTTTCGGTTTCCTCGTTAAAAAAAATTCTGGTGTCTGTGTTATTTCTTTTCCGCATTATATTTTATATAATTGAAATAATACAGGTTGTGCGTTAATATCAATAACTTCTCTAATCCGACCTTTGGTTGTTGATTGTAGTTGATTGATCCTTGGACATTGGTCTTTGGTACCGTCCAAGTTATCTCTCTTTGATTTGACTCACAGATTTCTATTTGTTTGAGTAACAATCAAACTGAGAGATTCAGATATTAACTTGTTGATATACTTTTAATTGATTGAGTCTTGTTGATTCTCTTAAAAATTTATTCGAGTTAGTCCATACAGATTGCTAAGCGAAATATTGTGTGGTGTTGTTAGATCCCCGCTTTTTCAATTGGTATCAGAGCAGGAAAACACGTTCAAGACCTTACAAGTTTGTGTTTGTAGCGATATGACTCTATGGACAGTATTGTTATCTCAATAAATGCACCACCAGATCCAGGGATTTCAGAATTCTCTTCCATGACTGATTTAATAAAATCTGTAGAATAAATTCTATCTAAACCTCCACCAGGTTTAAAATCCCTTGAAGTGTTTTCAGGACTTGAGAAGAAGCTTGAGAGCTTATCTCTTGATGTTGAGTTATACCTCCAGAAAGAGCAAGAATCTCTTGATAGGCTAAATCAAGTTATGATGAATAATATTCATGTTGAGGTTGATATTGATTTACTAATCAGTGAGAGCAATGCTCCTCCTCTGCGTAATCCAATTAGTTGTAATAAACTAAACGAATTACAAGGGGAATTTAAATCCCAGTCATCCGAGTGTATCACCTCAAAGCATGAATTGATTCGTTGCTCAATTCCTGATACTTCCTATCAAGATAATAGTATTGTCTTCTTTTATGAAGAATCTATGATGTCTCTCTTTATCAAAAGAGTTTCCCTTCGCAGTACTAAAAACTATCTGCAGAAACTGTTTCTTATAAGTTGGAAAACAAGAAATCAGAAACACAAATCTTTATGGGTTCTCTTGAAATTCTTTGATAGACTTATAAAAACAGTTTCTTGGGTGTTTCTCAACACTACAAGATCTAAGAGTTGTTGGAAAGAAACTCTTTATTGGTGCCATGGTGATCAAGACATTGTTCACCTCAACACAACTTGTTTGTGTTGAATGTGCATCCTCTCCTAGAAATTCCCTACTATGTATACGATAAGGGAAGCACAAGAATTTGGGGCACACAGATTATGTTCGGCAAGGATGTAGAGTTCTATTGTATCTCTCTAAAGTCTTTTGCAAAACTTGTAAAAACAGATTCTTGGATGTTTCTGAACTTTGTTGAATGCAAAAGTAATTGGAAAGAAACTCTTTTTTGATGCCCTGGTAACAAAGACATTACTCACCTCAACATAACTTGATTGTGTTGAAAGTGCATTCTCACCAAGAAATGCCATGTTATGTATTGAGGGAAGCACAAGAACTGGGGGCACACATATTATGTTGGGTATGATTTTGAAACGTTGTAGAATTCGATTGGATTCTTCTAAAAGGGTATGTCTCTAAACTTGAGAAAGTTTTATGACTATGTACCTTGTGTATCGTTCATGTCTAGCTAACTTGATTTGTGTTTGATGTTCTTAAATGTTCCGGGTTGAAAATAGTTGTCCGGGATGTTCTGACCTTCTTGGTACACTTCAGGTATGCTTACTTGTTTGCTTTCCAGTTTAAAAATAAGTTTTTGTAATAAAATACAGGGAAATTCGTTCGCATACCCGTTTGCATACTGAAAATACATTTGCATACCCATATGCATACTTTCATGTAGACGTCGATATTCGGTAAACTTGTTTTGGCCGTATCTTCATCGTCCGAACTCAGAATGACCTCTTTCTTTCTGCTTTCTCTTCCTTTTTGAATTCTCTTCGAAATGAAGATGAGAATTATTGAATTTAGATGAGGTAAGATTGTTATTTGTCCTGTCTCTTGTTTTTGAGTGTTTTGCTCGGTTTCGTCGCACTTGTTCTACTTCTATTGGACTTGGGCACTTGGAATCTTGGAGTATTGATTATTTGTAGATTTTACAAGAATGTTGTTGGTGAATCAGAAATAAGGAAATTCAAGAGTGGACAGTAGTATGCTTTGCTATGGGATTCTTGAATGTTCAAATCATCTTATGTGAACTATGGCGCATGGTCATTAATGACTTTATATGTTCATCTTTTTTAAGAAAATATTTTTGTACGCCTTTGGTAGCTATTCATGGTGTAAATCCATGCGAAAAATATTGATTCTACCCTCCAAGGACAAATAAACTTATATGTCTAGGAAACTTCTTTAAAGAATTTATTTCTTGTGCTTTAGAATAATAACTAGGGTTTGGAATAACCATTATTGTGAATATACATAGCTATGTCCAATGATCGTCATCCTCATGTTTTAGATTTATTTATTTAAATTTTAAGTTTTTTGGAAGATGATTTTTGAAATTTTAATCTTTATGATTTTATATATTACAAATTATTATGGAATATGTTATTTACGTCCGTAAACCTGTAACTGTCCCATACTTGTTCAAAAGTTATCTCTATTATGTCAGTATGAATGTATTGATGGAAGATAGAATGAAATTTTGACATTACAAAAGTTAAAGCCTTTTATGTCATATTTTGATTAAAAAAAAGGATAAAACTTTTGTGTACAAGGATTAAGTCTATTATATGTCATTGTGAAACTAGTGATGGAAAATCGAATGAGTCCTTGTCTATTCCGCAGTATTGGTCGATCTCCGATCCACACTTATGTGCACATACTGTGTTGCTCTGTAAGGTTTCTTGTGTTTGAGCATAAACGATTGAGTTGAACATTCTTTTATGCCTAACTTAGTTGTTTCTCCGTAAGGTTCCTTATGATTGAGCATGATCAACTAAATTAATCATTCTCTTTTGGTTATTTTAGTTGGTGCTCCATAAGTTTATCATGTTGAGCATGACCAATTAAATTGATCGCTTTTTGTGGTTAATTTGGTTGTGTATTCCAATTGAATTAATCATGGGTTCTCTTATGATTAATTTGGTTGTATTTTTTTTTATTGAA
Organism: Papaver somniferum; assembly: GCF_003573695.1. Taxonomy (NCBI): domain Eukaryota; kingdom Viridiplantae; phylum Streptophyta; class Magnoliopsida; order Ranunculales; family Papaveraceae; genus Papaver; species Papaver somniferum. The sequence continues at coordinate 8,493,025 of NC_039362.1, forward strand.
CTAACCATGGGTTCTGTTGTGGTTATTTCAATTGAATATTTTTGGATACAAATTCATGTTTTCATGTGATTTGGTTATCCAAGAAATCCTTCTTTTCTTGTGAAAGTAAGGTCGCCTTTGTTTTCCTTCGAGGATCAAATTTTACGGGGGAGAGTTCATTTTAAACTTGTGCTTAATTGCCAAATCTTTGTGGGGAGTGCGGCTGTGGAATTTTTAGGGGTTATCTTGTATCTTCATTAAATCCTTGATGAATGTATTTAGCTTCGGCTTTATGATTGCATCTAAATTTGTTGGTATGTTAATACACGTTTTGGTCATGAATCTCCGTGGAAATTTCATTAGGATCCTACTAATTTCGTACATTTTCCAATTTTGTTGACAAAAAGGGGGAGAATTAATGTGTAGTTCACACTACAAATACATATGGTTTACGGATCATTATGTAAGGGGGAGTGGTTTTCATGTTGAGATATGTATTGACTAAGGGGAAGTGATGCATATCACCGTGGTCTTATTGTCAAAGTTGTGATACAATTGAACTTTGATGCTGTGTAATAATACTATGACACTGTATAACAATGATTGAGAGCATATTGTTTTCTTATTGTTATAGCTACGGATCTTTAACAATTGTGATGCTGAACTTACAACCTTTAGGATCATGGTGTACTTGGAGGTGACGAAGATTTCGAGTCGCGTTGAAGATACCAAGGAGATCAAGCATGTGGATAAGAAGCTACATTTTTTTATCTTTTTTGTAATCCATATGTATTGATAATTTTGCCACTAAAATTGACAAAGGGGGAGATTGTTAGAGCATTGCTCGGTCGAACTCGCATGTGTTGCTATCTCAAGCATGTTTGTCAATGTTAGTGATCAAAACTATAAGTCTTGATTTCTAGCCTATTTATAGATGTCTCGGACTAAGACATAGATAGTGTAGTTGAGCTTAAATCTCTCGACGTTCATCTCTTGAAGACGAAGAACTACTAAGGGGAGCTTGTGGAACTTCTTCGACAAAAGGTATGTGGAGACTTGAACTTATCTATGACTTGAAAAGTCAATTTCTACTATCTCCTATATTGAGACATAAATCATGTTACGATATAGTTATTTCTATACACATTTGAGATTTCCAGCTGAGTATATCTCGCTTACATATTTATCGAAATATGTGTTGGTAAGCTTTCGCTTCGACCAAGTTCATCTTATATCATGAGAAAATTGTCGAGTAACATCTTACATGGTTTGTGTGATACAATCATTTGGTATAAGACTTGGAAGGTTTCAATAATGATTATTTTAATATCTTGAAAATTGTTTTGATGTTGATAGTATGTGAAAACGGCTATTGACATTATAGAAGAATGTTTCAATGATTAAAATAAAGAGTTGATGATGTAACCATCTTTGGATATAAGCATATATAGTGTGTTCGCACATTAGTGTATAAGTCCATAAACCGGAAGCCAAGAGTATGCATATATGTGGAATTGGTGAAGGAGACAGGTTAAGTATGCGTACCCGTACGCATACTGGCGGAAGTTCTCGAACCGAGAATTTCTGCTGAGTTTGGTTTTGGAAAAACTCACAAACCAGTCACCTTAAGTATGCGTAGCCGTACGCATACTGGCGGAAGTTTTTGAACCGAAAATTTCTGCTGAGTTTGGAAACTTTACAAAATCAAAACCGGTTGCTCAAGTACGCATACCCGTACGCATACTTAAGCTGGTTACTTTGTCAAATCGGTCAAGTCCATGAACTTAAACATTTAAATCATAAGGAATGCAATCTTTTAAAACCGTGGCTATAATGTTCATGATTGATTAAAGTGAATCAAACCGATTCGATTTCAATTGTGTTTTCTAAACAATTGAACATCTTTTAGCTAGTTTCATTTGAGTTATTTGAACTAGTTATGGTTAAGATGAATAAGGTTGATATGAGTGTAATCATATGTCTAACCTCGGTGAACTATTTGTGAACCAACATGGTGTACACGTTTAGGTACGGGTACATAAACTTAAATGAGGGTACATTTCATTTGTGTGTAACAAGCTAAGTTCGACCTAACGGTTGAAAGATATTAGCTTGGTTGAATCAGGTTTTTCATCTAATGGTGAATATTGAATGCTTTGTTACCAAGGTAACTTGGATTGTAAACCCTGATTTGAAAACTATATAAAAGAGAACTCTAGCAACTGGGAAACCTAATCCCCACACCTCATGTGTGTTACTAGTTTCATAACTAGAGTCGATTCTCCTTTAACCTTAGGTTTCTTCTTGAGACCATGTAGATTAACGACTTGAAGACTTCATTGGGATTATGAAGCCAGACCCAACTATTATCTTTGTATTTACGTGATCTGATCTTGTTGTTTCTATCGCGTTGAGTTCAATTAGAATAATTGGATCGATATTTTATATCTCTGATAGGCAAGATAGAAAAGTAATCACAAACAAACTTCGTCTCATCGTTTATGATTCCAAAATAACTTGTTTCGCTGATCGATTAAGTTTATTGTTAGGTGATTGATAATACTAGGCAGTTCTTCGGGAATATAAGTCCGGTTTATCAATTGGTTCCTGTTCACCTTGATTTATCAAAAGACGGGACAAAAACTCTTGGGTATTTCTGTGGGAGACAGATTTATTCAATCCTATAAACTTTTCTGTGTGAGATAGATTTGTCTATCAAGTCTTCAACTTTGGGTTGTAGCAACTCTTAGTTGTGGGTGAGATCAGCTAAGGGAATCAAGTGCGTAGTATCCTGCTGGGATCATAGACGTAAGGAGCGCAACTGTACCTTGAATCAGTGTGAGATTGATTAGGGTTCTACAGTCCAGTCCGAAGTTAATTGGTAGTAGGCTAGTGTCTGTAGCGGCTTAATACAGTGTGGTGTTCAATCTGGACTAGGTCCCGGGGTTTTTCTGCATTTGTGGTTTCCTCGTTAACAAAATTCCGGTGTTTGTGTTATTTATTTCCCGCATTATATTTTGTTATATAATTGAAATATCACAGGTTGTGCGCTAAGATCAATCAATTAGAATATCCAAGCTTTGGTTGTTGATTTACATTGATTGACACTTGAACATTGGTCTTTATCACCGTTCAAGTAACTCCTCTTATTTTCAATTAGGCTCGCAGATTTCTATTTGCTGATTGCGGATTGAATTAAGGGTTAGAGATATTAAACTCTTTGATATACTTTAATCTAGATTGAGTCTGACTATCTAGTTGATTCTCTAGAAAGTGTATTGGAGTAAGTCCTCTCAGATTGCCAAACGAATTGTTGGGTGTGGTTGTCAGACCTCCCGCATTTTCAGGAAACATAACATGCGAAGATGTATTTATAAAACTCTAGTGATTAGACTTGGTCATATCATTTTGATGAAAGTATCAATGAATTATATTACGAAGCATAATCAATGTATTTAGTTACTTGATTATGTGTGGGATATAGGTGTGATCGCATCCTAAAAAATTATGTATTATTACACTAGTTTAAGGAAGTAGATTTATGAACTTGTTTTCTAATTGAAATGGAAATCATGAATGTGTTGGTCCGGTTCTTTATTGAATATCTTTTGGATGACCAATACGAGATGACAAGGTAAAACCTATCTTGACTTATGTTGAGAATCAAGGTATAACCGGTCATAGCCTATAGCGTATAACTAGGTGTAACCGGTCACAAGCTTATTTGGAAAGCAAGGTATAATCGGTCACAAGATACATTTGAAAGTAAGGTGTAATCGGTCACAAGCTGAATTGGAAAGCAAGGTGTAAGCGATCACAAGCTACTTTGGGAAGTAAGGTGTAACCAATCACAAGCTATATTCGGAATCATGGCGTAACCGGTTACAACCTCTCTTGCGGAGCATGGTATAACCGGTCACAAATTATATTGTGAGTCTTGGTATAACCGAATTCAAGAAAAAAACCGAGTTTCCAAAGTTCACACATTTCTTCATGGTTGCGTGTGAATTAGGAATTATGGTTTGCTAAGAGAAACATCTAGATATCAACATTATTTGAATATATGCATAACTCTTATTATTAATTTTTCAAAGATATTCCTTGATGATCAAGGTGAGCCCAAACCGAAATATTGAAAAGCATTTAATTATGATTTTCATAATATATGTTTTAATTACCAGCAATTAAAGCATATCCTCTGGAAAAGGTTTATTAGTTAATATGCAAAACTAATAATAGAATTTTTCTAAGAGAGATTTCGGAAATATGAGTTGGCATTTAACTGGAAACAGGAAAACCGAAACTAGGTACTTTAATTAATATCTTGAGAATATTTTCGGTCTTGGAATTTCCTTGTTATCCAAACAACCTTGGTATATAAATACTTGAGTTTCGTTTCTTGCAAACTATCCTAAGAGCCAAGAAAATTTCATTCCTGTTGTTTCTTGTGGAGCCGTCTATCCAGAGAAGGAAGTAACCTAATTAGGCGAAATGTGTTACGACCGCTCGTTTAAAGACTTTTGTGGGATCAAGAATCTCTACGAGTACCGTTGGTGGGAAACTAGATAATTGTGTTGTTATTTTAGCTTTCGATTTTTGATTTGATTGACTAACGGTTGTTGAAACTTTGATTGCACCTAGTTATTCTTGAGAGCCTCTCTGCTTACATAAGGGTCACTCAAAATAGATCGACATGATCTTTAGAACCAATTGTGGGTATAAAGACATCTTCTGATAATACATTGTTAACAGACTCAGTTTTGTGCGTGATTGATCACAAGAGGATTCAAGATTGTGTTGTGCAGGTTATTGAGAAGGCAATTGAATATTTGAAGACAAAGAAGATTTTCTTATTAGTTTATGTATCTTGTGAATTTGTGCACAGATCTTGATCGGATAAGATCCTACTTAGATAATATTTATCTAATCGGAAAGTTGTACTGATAAACAACTATCGTTTGGTGGTATTTTCAATATCCAAATTTGATAGTTGGGAATCTGAATCTAGGTTACTGATTCATATTGATCTTACCCGACAAAGGAGTTTATTAGCTTAAACGGAAGAGACTTTGTCGACAACCCAAACATATATTTTACCCAAGATTGATTAGAGTGGTTACCAAACATATTTGTTCATTTACTGTTTGGAATACGATCTAAAGGAGTGGTGATTCATGTGCGTGACTTTAGAAGTCGAAGACACATGGATACCGAAGAAACTAAGTATCTAGGGGTAGTCTACTTGGTCTTAACTATATGAAGATGGCATTAGATTTTGTATAGCGGATTAATTCTAACAGTATTCAAAATTGGACTCTAGGTCTCAGGTTTTTTCTGCATTTGCGGTTTGCTCGTTAACAAAATATTATTGTGTCATTTACTTTATTTGTCGCGATTATAATTTTTTTATTATACTTTAAAGTAAATACACTTGTACGTTAATTCCTGGTCACTTTATAATGTTTCGGTTTCATACAATTTCTATTATCAAGTGAACACTTTGTTGTTGTATTGTCTCGTTCTCGTATCCATGGAAGATCACATAAAGTGTATGCCATAGTTTTTGTATTGTGTCAACTTTGTCTATAGATGATCACACTTGGTGATACAGGTGTATCTTTCCTCTTTTTGGAACTTAGCAATCCTCAAATTATATTGAGGATAGATTTCTAATTTGGCAAGGAGTATTGATTTTTAGGAAGTATTCCTAGATAAAGAAATATTGACAAGGTAATATTCCTAAATAAGTAAATATACCTAGAAAAGGAATATTTCCTAGTGTTTGTGGGTGAAAACTGCTTCTTCCGATTTTGGTAATTTTGTGTGGATGAGAAACGAGTCTAAATCCTAAACAATGCACTGTACGGGAGTACTTTTGATTCGAGAGATCAATCTGTACAATCCTGGACTAAACCAAGAAATGGTCGATCCAGGCTTGCTTCGGTCACAAAGTTAAGGATAAGGGTTGCTCTTAGGGAGGGAAGCGAAGAAAGTGTTGAGACCAGAATCGTTGATTCTGAAGGTATGGTTGTTTACGAGTTGTATCAGAAAGTAGAAGTGGCTGGCAGAATGGAAAGTTATCAGGTGATTTCTGGATACTGTTGTTGTTCTTTGACCAAAACCTGTTGTCTGGTGGAAATAGGTGAAACCTATTTATACAAGGAGTAATAAAACGTATCCTGGTCTCTTAGGAAGTGGAAACGATTGAGTGGTGGAAGTGTAACGTGTAACGTCAGGAATTATGCTTCCATAATAAAGGAGGTGGATCCGTTTACACCATTACTTCTTGCCATTACTAACCGCCCTGCTTTATGATACTTTATTGTAACGGGCGTATTGCACGCCGCACGCTGTAAACCACCAGACCAATACCCTGATGAGCATCCCCCAGTTTGTGACATGTTTGATGTCTCAAGTGTTTTCATGGAAAACATGTAGCATTTTGCTACGTGCGGCAAGTTAAAATCAAGAGGCTTTCCGCAGGAAAATAGCATGTGATGCTATTAGGCTCGTCTTGGATGGTCGCCTAAAACTTGCCACAAGTCTGTTAGTTCGGTGGCGAACTTTGATGGATGAGATTGAATCTTATGAGGAAGGGTAGCCGTTGATTATGGCTACCTTGTGTTGGCGCCTGATAATGGCGCAGTGGCGTTTTGGTGTACCCAGTGGTAATGTGGCATGGCTGGCATGGCTCGTGCATGCCAGTGGCACGGTTAGGCGGCTGGTCGCCTAAAACTTGCCACAATCCTATCATCTCGGAGGCGGACTTGGATGGCTGAGATTGCATCTCATGAGGAAGGGTAGTCGTTGATTATGGATGCCTTCTGTTGGCGCCTGATAATGGTACAGTGGCGCCTTTAGCGCACGCTAGTGGCATTGCAGCATGGCTGGCATAGTTCGTGCATGCCAGTGGCGTGGTGGAGTGGATGGCATAGTTTGTGCATGCCAGCGGCACGATGGTGTAAGTGGCGCCTGGCGTAGCCATGACCACTAAAATTTTGGGACGTTGGTATTAGACTCAAACGCGGTGTAGCAACATCAGTTTTAGAGGCCACATTGATCCCCATGTTCTGTGGAGCCTTTTTTGGATCGGTTTGCGTGGCAACTTTGACTAAATTAGGGTTTGGCATGTCGAAACCCTAGTTAGCATATATGGCATGTAGCATGCGGCAGGTGGCCGCGGCATGGAATTTTATGCAAACGATGGCAGAGTCATGCCGGAGGAGCCATAGGCAGTCCATCATGTAGAAACGTCCACAAGAACAAATATTTCCACGAGTGTCCATGGTGTGACGCCTTTTTTAGGGTTTGGAGGGTTTAAAGCGACCTGATTGGTCGATTGAAAAGGGGGTCGGCAGGCAGCTTGAGGCCGACCTCATTCTAAATGCGTGTGGCGCATTTAGAGCGACCTTATTTGTCGATGGAAAGAGGGCCGACAAGAAAGAGCGTGGCCATACTTCCCGTGCGTCGTGGCGGATTTAAAGCGACCTGATTGGTCGATGGAAAGGGGGCCGAAAAGCAACATGGGGACGACCTCATTCTAAATGCATGTGGCGCATTTAGAGCGACCTGATTGGTCGATGAAAAGAGGGCAGTCAAGCAAGGGCGTGGACACACTTCCAGCGCACCGTGGCGGATTTAAATCGACCTGATTGGTCGATGGAAAGGGGTCCTGTTATGCATGGCTCGGTTGAACCCGCCAAGCTTTGGTATGTCAAGTTTGGTTGTCATATTTTAGTGAATCAAAACTCATGTTAAGAGTCGCTTGATTATGTACTAGAGTTCAACTTCTTATAGGTTAGCTTGAAAGCATTAGGATATGAGACATTACAAGTATTGCGAAGACTTGAAGATGTGAAGAAGCAAGGAGCTACAACGACAACAATCATCCTTCCACTTGAGGTTAGTGATATTTGACTTGAACTGTTTCATTACCTAACGTATCTTTCAAGTCGTGCACATTGAAAACATAACTGCGAAGCATATTTGAACTCTATATAGACATAGTATTAAGGAATACAATACGAGGTTTATTGCTTAACCATTAAAATTTGTAGATAAGACATCGCCATAATCATTTGAATGCTATTGTGATTATGCATGGGTATGAGGTGAGGATTTCATCCAAGGGAAAAATGTTTATATGTGTTATAAGGAAGTAAGTTCATAAACTTGTTTTGTGAACCGAAAAGGAAATTGCCTGGTGTTATTGGTTTTGTTATTCATTGGATATCTTATGAACAACCAATATGTGTGATAAAGTAGAACCGCTCACAACTTGTTGTTTTTTTGGTAGAATTATTCACAAAGGCCTGACTTTTGTATTGGTATAACTTTTATTAGTAAAACCAATCTTAAGTAATCACCTTGGTATGATCGGATTATGTCTGCCTTGGGGAAAGGGAACCGATCCTTGTAACGGAAAGGGAACCGATCCTTGTAATGTAAAGGGGAACCGATACTAGTATGGAAAAGGGAGAATTGATCCTTGTAAGGGGTGCAGTATATCAAGGGGAACCGATCATTGTATGGGGTGCATCAAGGTTTATAGCAAAAAGGGGAACCGATCCTGTGAACATGTACATATAAGTTAGATACCATATATATGTGGGGAACCAATTTAGTACCTATTCAACCGAATCTTTTGGGAAGCTAGTGTGACTATGCGTAGTACTCACATGGAGGTAGAACAGAAACTTGTTTTGGTAGAAATGTAAACCCATGATTGTGATTGAATGTTGGTTTGATTAATCACATAGTTCTTGAAAGTCAGATGAACCAATTCTAAACTTGTTTGCAAGTGTGTCAAATCGGTTTCAAGGTTGTAAGTGTGGAAGAGAACTTACAAAGTAAAGATGTCGACAAACTTTTAACACGTGTTGTGAATGTTTATTTCTATAATTGTTCAAAGATATTCCTTAACAGCTAAGGGAAGAAAATCTCAGGATCGAAACACAAATAAGTTAAGAATCTTTTAATTAAGGTTATTAATTTCATTTTGTATGGAAATTACAAAATTAGTAATGTGCATTTACTAATTATATTTTCTAAGAGATTTCGATCGTTATTTTTGGACAGAGGATGTCCAAGAATTATGAAAAACCGAATCTGTGCATTTATGAATATATTGAGAATATTTTCGGTTTTGGAAATTCCTTGGTGTCCAAACTTCCTTGTTTATAAATACACGAAGTTTGCCTTTCTAGCAAACTAATCCTTCGTAACAACATATTTACTCTTTTGTTTTTGTTACTGGTGTAGCCGCCTATCAGAGAGGAGAGTAATCTAATTAGGTGAAATCTCTTACGGCCGCTCGTTTTAAAGTCTTCTTTGGTATTGAAAATCTCTAGCGCGAGCCGTTGGTGGGAAACTAGATAATTGCGGTTTATCTTGGTTTTCGATTGATTTGATTGACTAACGGTGGTTGAAATCGATTGCACCTAGTTTGTTTATTCTTGAGAATCTTCTCTTCTGATATAAGATTCACTCAAACTAGTTCAGAGTTTCGACAGGGATCTTTAGACTATTGTTAGTTCTAAAGACGATCCTGTGATAATCCATTGTTAACAGACTCTGTTCTGTGCGTGATTGATCACAAGAGATTCAAGTGATTGTGTGCAGATTTTTATTGAAGATTTAAGAAGATTTGAAGACAAAGAAGATATTGAAGATCTGACTTGGGTTTTATAATCTTTGGTGTGCACAATACTTGTTTCGGTAAAAGAGGATCCAATTAATAATCGGTTTATCCTTGTGGTAGATTGGATTGAGTAATTGAGTAGATCGGCATCAACACGGTTCTTCGGATTAAAGGTTTTGTTGGCTTAATCTTAAACGATTACCTTAGGGTGATTGAACATGAGATAAATCTAGACCCGACGAAGGAGTTTACGTTGAGATAAACGGAAGAGCCTTTGTCTGACTCATATCACTTGGTTGAATAGAGTTGATACCAAACAGATTTCTTGTTCCTTTACTGTTTGGAATACGAACCAAAGGGATTATTCCAAGTACATGACTTTTTCACAAGTAGGAGGCGTGTGAATACAGACGGAACTAAGTGAACTATATGGTTAGTTACTTGGTCTCAATTATACGAAGTTAGGTGTAATTTTGTGTAGCGGCTTAATCCTGAGAGTATTCAATTCTGGACTAGGTCCCGGGATTTTTCTGCATTTGCATTTTCCTCGTTAACAAAATCTTGCTGTGTCATTTACTTTTATTTTCCGCATTATAATTATTTTATTATAATTAAATTAAATCACACAAACATTAATTCCTATTTACTTGATAAGTGATCCTATTGTGTTTGATTAAGTCTGAACCTTTGTATCAAGTAAACATACTTCGTTGTTGTATTATCTCGATCTCGTATCCATAGACGATCACACGAAGTGTGAACCAATTAGTTGTATTGTCTCGACTCAGTCCATAGACAATCACTTTCGAAGAAAGGACTTATAGGTAGGAAAAGTTTTAGCTTGAGGTATATTTGTGTACCCTCACATTTTCAATTGGTATCAGAGCAGGAAAACACGAAAATATCTAACAATCTTTGTTTGGTGCGATCCAACCTATAAGAATTGAATCTATGATCGATTAATTTAACGTAGTTGCAGGATTTGATTACTTTACAAGATCGTGGTGGAGATCACGTATGAAGTATGTAATACTCCCATTCCTAAATATGTTAGGAATCATGCTTATGTATGTCCTAAGTGACTTACATGTTCCTTTGGTAAACATAGGATTATATGTCATGTTGTTGTGTGAAGATGATACTAAGGCCTATGTAACAGGTTGTATCTTGAAAATGCATAACATTCCTCTTATGATTTGTATGAACCATGGCCGCTGTGTTCTTGATAATTCAGGAATCTTAAATATACTTTGGAGGGCCTACCAAAATATATGCATGCACATTTTCAGATATAACTGTGTCAATGCTTCGCAATCTAGGATGCGATTATGGAAAATATGTGTTCCTTATTGGAATAAGTTTTCGATTAATAATTTTATTAACAATTGATTGCTTCATACACCTCACAACTGTTTTAATGAAGCAAGTGATCTTTTGAAATATATGATTTTTGATTCAAATGATTTTTGATTCAAATGATATTCTTGAATAAATTTCAAGTAATATTATCTCCGTTAGAGCATAGCTCGGTCAACCTCGCATGCGTTGCTATATCAAGCATGTTTGTCAATGTTAGTGATCAAAACTATAAGTCTTGATTTCTAGTCTATTATAGCTAAGTCTCGGACTAGGATAGAAAAGTGTAGTTGAGCTCAAGGACTTCATGGCGATTAATCATACAACGACGAAGATCTATACAAGGAACCGTGGAACTTCATCAACAAAAAGGTATGTGGAGACTTTAACTTATCTATCACTCAAAAGTCTATCTATTCTATCTCCTATTTCTTATGAGACAAAAGTCATATGCTATATAGACTGGATCATACACATTTGGCATTTTGAGCTGAGTATTCACTACTTATCTTTTTCTCGAAATCGTGTGTTGGTAAAATGTTTCGCTTTGATCAAGTTTATCTTCACCTAGTGACGAAAGTCATGAAAAGTTTCAATTACTTTGATAATTTCTCTGACGTGAAACGGTCTGTGAATAACGGCTACATACCGTCCTCTGAGAATGTCTCAATGATTGGAATGAGAGTTTAGATTGCGTAAACATGTATTCCTTAATCTGAATTTTTCGAACTTTGTTGATTGAGAGCAACCAGAGGAATTGGCTTTGACAAGTCCGCGAACTTAGTCCACGAACCGACGAATGTTCTCTTACCGAGAATTTCTGCTGGGATTTTCCAAAAAACTCGTTTGCGTGTTTAGTCCGCGAACTGGCGGAATTCTCCTTGCCGAGATTTTCTGCTGAGTTTGGAAAACTCCGTCGGTTGTCTTAAGTCCGCGAACTTGTTTGTGAGCTTAAGAGGTTGATCTAAAGATGTGCTCTGAACTTGAAACTTAAATTACTAGGGAATGCTTTATGCAAACCGTGGCTATAAAGTTCATGAGACGATTCAACGAATCATATTTGTTTCAATTGTGTCTTGTGTAGTTACATAAGATATCATAGCAATTGAACAACTCTCTAACTAGTTCATTTTAGTCACTTGAACTAGTTATGGTGAAGAAGAACAAGGTTAATATGAAATGCTCATATGGTTAACCTTTTGGGTTACTATGTTGAACCAACATACACGTACACGTCTGGACATGGTTTTGACAAACCCAGTAAATGTCTACCCAAGTGTGTGTGACAAGCTAAGTTTTCGATCTAAAGATTGATAAATATTAGCTTGAATCTAAATCAGGTTTTCATCTAACGGTGAATATGGATTGCTTTGTAACTAAGGAAAAACCCTGATTTGAAGTCTATATAAAGGAGACATATAGCATTGAGCAAAACTAATCCCCACACGTCTGTGTGATACTAGTGCGCTCGCTAGAGTCGATTCTCTTTAACCTTTAGTTTTCTTCTCTAATGCCATGTTAACGACTTAAAGACTTCATTGGGATTATGAAGACAGACCGATACTACTTTATCGTAGTTGTGTGATCTTATCTTTCATCTTCTATCGTACGAGTATAATATTTGATTGGCTTGGGATCGTGAGAGTTCTATGATAGGCAAGAGAAAGAAGTCACAAACATCTTCGTCTCACTGTTTGTGATTCCTCGACAATATGCTTGTGTAGTCAAGAAGGATTGTTGAGAGGTGATTGATTAATCTAGGATATTCTTCGGGAATATAAGACCAGATTATCAATTGGTTCATGTTCACCTTGATTTTATATCTTAAAACGGAACAAAACTTAGGGTTTTTCTGCAGGAGACAGATTTATCCTTTGATAGACTTTTCTGTGTGAGACAGATTTGTTTATTATCAAGTCTGCGATTTTGGGTTGCAGCAACTCTTACTTGTGGGTGAGATCAGCTAAAGGAATCAAGTGCGCAGTGTCCTGCTGGTATCAAAGGCGTAGGAGTACAAATGTACCTTGGATCAGTGGGAGACTTATTGGGGTTCAACTATAGTCCAGTCTGAAGTTAGATTGTAGTAGACTAGTGTCTGTAGCGGCTTAATACAGTGTGTATTCAATCTGGACTAGGTCACGGGGTTTTTCTGCATTTGTGGTTTCCTCGTTAGAAAAACTTCTGGTATCTATGTTATTATATTTTATATAATTGAAATAATACAGGTTGTGCGTTAAGATCATCAATTGGAAATCCAACCTTTGGTTGTTGATTGATATTGAATGATCCTTGGACATTGGTCTTTGGTACCGTCCAAGTTATTCCTTGTGTTTGATTAAAGACTTGTTATTGTTTTAGCTTGAGTAAATCAAAACAAGTGAGAGATATTAACTCCTTGAGATACTTTAATCTAGATTGAGTTTGACTGTCTAGTTGATTCTCTAGCAAATTATTTCGGAGTTAGTCCATACAGATTGCTAATCGAATTATTGGGTGGGGTTGTTAGACCCCCTCCTTTTCAATTGGTATCAGAGCAGGCAAACACGTTTAAGACCTCACTGTTAGAGCATAGCTCGGTCAACCTGGCATGCGTTGCTATGTCAAGCATGTTTGTCAATGTTAGTGATCAAAACTATAAGTCTTGATTTCTAGCCTATTAGCTAAGTCTCGAACTAGGATAGGAAAAGTGTAGTTGGGCTCAAGGACTTCATGGCGATTCAACGACAACGACGAAGATCTGCACAAGGAACCGTGGAACTTCATCAACAAAAGGGTATGTGAAGACTTGAAATTATCTATCACTCGAAAGTCTATCTATTTTATCTCCTACTTCTTATGAGAAAAAAGTCGTATGCTATATAGACTAGATCAAACACATTTGATATTTCGATATGAGTATTCAATGCTTATCTTATTCTCGAAATTCATGTGTTGGTAAAGCGTCTCGCTTTGATCAGGTTTATCTTCATTTTTCAATCATCATTTGAGAATTGCTCTGGAGTGAATACAATCTGTGAATAACGGTTGGGATAGCATCCTCTTAGAATATCTCATTGATTGAAATGATAGTTTAGATTACATAACCATGTATTCCTTGATCTGAAGTTCTTTGAACTTTGTTGAGTAAGAAGAATCGGAGGTTCTGAGGAATTGGCTTGCATAGTCCGCGAACTCAGGTCGCTGGCTAAGTCCACGAACTGACGGAAGTTTTCAAACTTAAAATTTCTATTGGGATTTCCAAATAAATCGTTTGCTGCTAATTCTGCGAACCCAATCCGTGAACTGGCGGAAGTTCTTTTTCCGAGAATTTCTGCTGAGTTTGTAAAACTCAACCGATTTGCTTAAATCCGCGAACTTGCTTGTGTAATTACTTGGTTATGATCTAAATATGTGCTTTGAACATGAAACAATAATTATTAAGGAATGCTTTATGCAAAACCGTGGCTATAATGTTCATTGAGCCGGTTCAATCGAATCGAATCATCTTATGTTTCAATTGTGTCTTGTGTAGTTACATAAGATCTCATAGCAATTGGACAACTCTCTAACTAGTTCATTTGAGTCAAGTGAACTAGTTATGGTGAATGAGGAACCAGGTTAATATGAGATACTCATATGTTTAACCTTTTGGTTACTGTGTTGAACCAACATATGCGTACACGTTTGGGCATGGTTTCACGAACCCAGTAAACGTTTACGATAAGTGTGTTTCACAAGTTGTGTCTTTCGATCTAACAGTTGAGAGATATTGGCTTGAATCTAAATCAGGTTTTCATCCAACGGTGGATATGGATTGCTTTGTAACTAAGGCAAAACCCTGATTTGAAAGGCTATATATAGGAGACATCTAGCTAGAGCAAAAATTAATCCCCACACATCTGTGTGATACTAGTGCGCTCGCTAGATCCGATCTCCATTAACCTTGAGTTTATTCTCTAAATTCGGGTTAACGACTTAAAAACTTCATTGGGATTGTAAAGCCAGACCGATACTACTTTTATCGTAGTTGTGTGATCTGCTCTTACTTTTCTATCCTACGAGTACAATCGATTGATTGGCTTGAGAACGTCTGAGTTCTCCGATAGGTAAGATAAAGAAGTCACTAACATCTTCGTCTCACTGTTCGTGATTCCTCGATAATCCGCTTGTGTAGTCAAGAAGGATTATTGAGAGGTGATTGATTAATCTAGGCTGTTCTTCGGGAATATAAGACCAGATTATCAATTGGTTCATGTTACCTTGATTTCATATCTAAAGACGGAACAAAACCTAGGGTTTATCTGTGGAAGATAGATTTATCCTTTGATACACTTTTATGTGTGAGAAAAATTTGTTTATTTATCAAAGCCTGCGATTTTGGGTCGTAGAAACTCTTAGTTGTGGGTGAGATCAGCTAAGGGAATCAAGTACATAGTATCCTGATGGGATCAGAGGCATAGAGGTGCAACTGTACCTTGTATCAGTGGGAGACTGATAGGGGTTCAACTATAGTCCAGTCCGAAGTTAGTTTGCATTAGGCTAGTGTCTGTAGCGGCTTAATACAATGTGTATCTAATCTGGACTAGGTCCCGGGGTTTTTCTGCATTTTCGGTTTCCTCGTTAAAAAATCTCTGGTGTATGTGTTATTTCTTTTCCGCATTATATTTTATATAATTGAAATAATACAGGTTGTGCGTTAATATCATCAACTTCTCTAATCCGACCTTTGGTTGTTGATTGTATTTGATTGATCCTTGGACTTTGGTCTTTGGTACCGTCCTAGTTATCTCTCTTTGATTTGACTCACAGATTTCTATTTGTTTGAGTAACAATCAAACTGAGAGATTCAGATATTAACTTGTTGATATACTTTTAATTGATTGAGTCTTGTTGATTCTCTTAAAAATTTATTCGAGTTAGTCCATACAGATTGCTAAGCGAAATATTGGGTGGTGTTGTTAGATCCCCGCCTTTTCAATTGGTATCAAAGCAGGAAAACATGTTCAAGACCTTACAAGTCTGTGTTTGTAGAGATATGACTCTATGGACAGTATTGTTATCTCAATAAATGCACTACCAGATCCAGGGATTTCAGAATTCTCTTCCATGACTGATTTAATAAAATCTGTAGAAGAAATTCTATCTAAACCTCCACCAGGTTTAAAATCCCTTGAAGTGTTTTCAGGACTTGAGAAGAAGATTGAGATCTTATCTCTTGATGTTGAGTTATACCTCCAGAAAGAGCAAGAATCTCTTGATAGGATAAATCAAGTTATGATGAATAATATTCATGTTGAGGTTGATATTGATTTACTAATCAGTGAGAGCAATGCTCCTCCTCTGCGTAATCCAATTAGTTATAATAAACTAAACGAATTACAAGGGGAGTTTAAATCTCAGTCATCTGAGTGTATCACCTCAAAGCATGAATTGATTCGTTGCTCAATTCCTGATACTTCCTATCAAGATAATAGTATTGTCTTCTTGTATGAAGAATCTATGATGTCTCTTTTTATCAAAAGAGTTTCCCTTCGCAGTACTAAAAACTATCTGCAGAAACTGTTTCTTATAAGTTGGAAAACAAGAAATCAGAAACACAAATCTTTATGGGTTCTCTTGAAATTCTTTGATAGACTTATAAAAACAATTTCTTGGGTGTTTCTAAACACTACAAGATCTAAGAGTTGTTGGAAAGAAACTCTTTCTTGGTGCCATGGTGATCAAGACATTATTCACCTCAACACAACTTGTTTGTGTCGAATGTGAATCCTCTCCTAGAAATTCCCTACTATGTATACGATAAGGGAAGCACAAGAATTTGGGGCACACAGATTATGTTCGGCAAGGATGTAGAGTTCTATTGTATCTCTCTAAAGGTATGTCTATAAACTTGAGCAATATTTGTGTTTTTACTTGCTTAGAGTACTTATAATGATCCATTTACCTTGCTTATCGTTCATTTCTACCTAACTTGGTCCGTGTTTAAGGTTCTTATATGTTTAGGTTTGAAAATAGTTGTTCGGATGTTTGAACTTCATGGTAGACATACCAAGTATGCATAACATCTTTTAAAATCAAAATCCAGGGGTTTAAGTTCGCAAACTTTGGCTCAAGTTCGCGGACTTGATGTGCAAACCCGTATGCATATTTTCCTGTAGACGTCGATATTCGGTAAGCTTGTTTTGGCCGTATTTTCTTCGTCCGAACTCGGAATGACCTCATTCTTTTTGCATTCTCTTTCTTTTTGAATTATATTCAAAATGGAGATGAGAAAACTCGAATTTGGATGAGTTAAGATTGGTATTTTTCCTGTCTCTTGTTTTTGAGTGTTTTGCTCCATTTCGTCGCACTTGTTCCACTTCTCTTGGACTTGGGCACTTGGATTCTTGGAGTAATACTCTTCTAAGATAATTTGTAGCTTTTACAAGAATGTTGTTGGTGAATCACAAAGAAGGAAGTTCAAGAATGAAAATTAGTAAGCACTACTATGGGATTCTTGAATGTTCACAATCATCCTTTGTGAACTATGGTGCATGGTCGTTGACTTTGTACGTTCTTCTTTGTGAAAATATTTTTATACGCCTTTGGTAGCTATTTTTGGTGTAAATCCGGACGGAAAAGATTGATTCTACCCTCTAAGGACAAATCATCTTATATGTGCATTACGAGTTTGTCTTGTTGCCTAGGAAGTCTTCTTTTTGGATTAGTTGGAAGAATAACTAGTGCTTGAATAGCGATGATTGTGAATACACATAGTTATATTTTTGTTTCATTCTCTTGTCATTATTTTTTAGGTTTTGGTTTTAAAAAATTCTAAAAATATTTGGAGGATGATTTTTATTGCAGTATTTTATTGGTTTGATATATTGCAATGTTGTTTATGGGATATGTTTTTTTTACGGCCGTGAACTTGAAGGTCCCATATGTTGTCAAAAGTAAAGTCGTTCATGATCGGTATTCGTTTATTGGTTTAAGGACGAATCGACATTTGACAATTACAAAAGTAAAAGCCTATGCAATCATGTATTTGATGGAAAATAGGATAAATCTTTTGTGTTTGTAAGGATAAAGTCTATTATGTCACTATGTGATGCAAAGATAGAATTGATCCTTGTATTTTTATCCACGTATTTGGTCTTTATTGATCTATTGTGTGTATACCATGAAGGATCCATTATGTGTCTTATATCAAGCACCTTACAACTAAGTCGATTATCCTTGGCTTTGTTGGTTGTTCCATGAGATGCTATATGTTGAGCATTAGAAACTAAATTAATCATCCTTGGTTATTTAGTTTGTACTCCATAAGCTTCTTCTTTCTCTCTTATGTTGAGTACATGTTCGGTTAGGTTTGTCATATCTTTGATAAACTTAGTCGGGGTTCCATAATTCTCTTATGTTGAGCCTAAAATAATTAAATTGATTGCTTCGGTGATTATTTTGGTTGTTCGTATTCCGATAAGATTAATTATAGGTTCTCTTTTAATTAATCTAGTTGAAGTTCCAAATATTCCACAATATCTTGTCTTGAGTATTTGAAATACTATTCTAATCATATTCTTATGGTTATTGTAGTCGAATATTCCGTAAGGTTCTCCTTATGTTGAGTATTTGAACGATTGAGTTAGTTATCTCCGTATGATTGACTTAGTCGTAGCCGGTTGCTCCGTGAGTTTACTTGTGTTGAGCACCTATCAATTAAATTGATCACTTTTGTGGTTTTGATTTAGTTGCGTATTCCAATTGAATTAATCATGGGTTTACTTGTGGTTAATTTGGTTGAGTTTTGGATATAAAAGATCATCTTTTTTATTTTTGGTGTCCAAATAAAAATCCTTCTTTTCTTTTGAAATTAAGGTCGCTCATGTTGTTCTCTTGGGAATGACATCAAATGGGGGAGAGTTCTTTTGAACTTGTGCTTAATGGTAATATCTTGCGGGGAGTGCGGCTGTGGAATTTTTAGGGGTTATCTTGTATCTTTAAACTCCTTGATGAATGCTGTTAGCTTCGGCTATAAGATTGCATCTAAATTCAAGATGATGTGTGTCTTCTCTTTTGGTCATGAAAAGACTCTCGCGGAAATTTCATTATGAACCCTTTCTTTTACCTTCGCCAATTTTATTGACAAAAAGGGGGAGAAATATTTTAGTTCACACTACGAATACATATGGTTCTCGGATCATTGTGTAAGGGGGAGTGGTTTCCATGATTGAGATGGAGTATTGACTAAGGGGGAGTGATACATATCACCATTGTATTGTTATTAAAGTCGTGATGCAATTGGACTTTGATGTTCATAACAATATTATGACACTCTAAAATAATGATTGAGACTCTTGATTTCTCTCATTATTTGTGCTATGGATCTTTAACAACGGTGATGCTAAACTTACAACCTTTGGGATCATTGGCGTACTTGGAAGGACGAAGATTTCAAGGAACGTTGAAGATTAGACTATGGAATAGGAGCCACTAAAGTTTATCTTTTTTGTATTCCATATGTATTAATAGTTTTGTGACTAAAATTGACAAAGGGGGAGATTTTTAGAGCATAGCTCGGTCAACCTCGCATGCGTTGCTATATCAAGCATGTTTGTCAATGTTAGTGATCAAAACTATAAGTCTTGATTTCTAGCCTATTAGCTAAGTCTCGGACTAGGATAGGAAAAGCGTATTTGAGCTCAAGGACTTCATGGCGATTCAATGACAACGACGAATATCTGCACAAGGAACCGTGGAACTTCATCAACAAAAAGGTATGTGAAGACTTGAACTTATATATCACTCGAAAGTCTATCTATTCTATCTTCTACTTCTTATGAGACAAAAGTCGTATGCTATATAGATTAGATCAAACACATTTTATATTTCGAGATGAGTATTCAATGCTTATTTTTTTTCTCGAAATTCATGTGTTGGTAAAGCGTCTCGCTTTGATCGGGTTTATCTTCATATTTCAATCATCATTTGAGAATTTCTCTGACGTGATTACAATCTGTGAATAACATTTGGGGTAGCGTCCTCTGAGAATGTCTCAATGATTGAAATGAGAGTTTAGATTACATCACTATGTATTCCTTGATCCGAAGTTCTTTGAACTTTGTTGAGCAAGAAGAATCGGAGGTTCTGTTGAATTGGCTTGCCAAGTCCGCGAACTCAGCTCGCTGGCTAAGTCCGCGAACTGACGGAAGTTTTCAAACCGAAAATTTCTGCTGAGATTTCCAAATAACTCGTTTGATGCTAAGTCCGCGAACCCTGTCCGCGAACTGGCGGAAGTTCTCTTTCCGAGAATTTCTGCTGAGTTTGGAAAACTCGACCGATTTGCTTAAGTCCGCGAACTTGCTTGTGTACTTAAGTGGTTATGATCTAAAGATGTGCTCTGAACATGAAACAATAATTATTAAGGAATGCTTTATGCAAACCGTGGCTATAATGTTCATTGAGCCGGTTCAATCGAATCGAATCATCTTATGTTTGAATTATGTCTTGTGTAGTTACATATGATCTCATAGCAATTGAACAACTCTCTAACTAGTTCGTTTGAGTCAAGTGAACTAGTTATGGTGAATGAGGAACCAGGTTAACATGAGATACTCATATGCTTAACATTTTGGTTACTGTGTTGAACCAACATATGCGTACACGTTTGGGCATGGTTTCACGAACCCAGTAAACGTTTAAGATAAGTGTGTTTGACAAGATGTGTCTTTCGATCTAACGGTTGAGAGATATTGGCTTGAATCTAAATGAGTTTTTCATCTAACGGTGGATATGGATTGCTTTGTAACTAAGGCAAAACCCTGATTTGAAAGGATATATATAGGAGACATCTAGCTAGATCAAAACTTAATCCCCACACGTCTGTGTGATACTAGTGCGCTCACTAGAGTCGTTCTCCATTAACCCTTGAGTTTCTTCTCTAAATTCGGGTTAACGACTTAAAGACTTCACTGGGATTGTGAAGCCAGACCGATACTACTTTTATCGTAGTTGTGTGATCTGATCTTACTTTTCTATCGTACAAGTATAATATTTGATTGGCTTGGGATCGTGAGAGTTCTCTGATAGGTAAGATAAAGAAGTCACAAACATCTTCGTCTCACTGTTTGTGATTCCTCGACAATCTTCTTGTGTAGTCAAGAAGGATTTTTGAGAGGTGATTGATTAATCTAGGATGTTCTTCGGGAATATAAGACCATATTATCAATTGGTTCATGTTCACCTTGATTTTATATCTTAAGACGGAACAAAACTTAGGGTTTTTCTGCAGGAGACAGATTTATCCTTTGATAGACTTTTCTGTGTGAGACAGATTTGTTTATTTATCAAAGCCTGCGATTTTGGGTTGCAACAACTTTTACTTGTGGGTGAGATCAGCTAAGGGAATCAAGTGCGCATTGTCCTGCTGGGATCAGAGGCGTAGGAGTACAACTGTACCTTGGATCAGTGGGAGACTTATGTGGGGTTCAACTATAGTCCAGTCTAAAGTTAGACTGTAGTAGACTAGTGTCTGTAGCGGCTTAATACAGTGTGTATTCAATCTGGACTAGGTCCCGGGGTTTTTCTGCATTTATGGTTTCCTCGTTAGCAAAACTTCTGGTATCTGTGTTATTATATTTTATATAATTGAAATAATACATGTTGTGCGTTAAGATCATCAATTGGAAATCCAACCTTTGGTTGTTGATTGATATTGAATGATCCTTGGACATTGGTCTTTGGTACCGTCCAAGTTATTCCTTGTGTTTGATTAAAGACTTGTTATTGTTTTATCTTGAGTAAATCAAAACAAGTGAGAGATATTAACTCCTTGAGATACTTTAATCTAGATTGAGTTTGACTGTCTAGTTGATTCTCTAGCAAAGTATTTCGGAGTTAGTCCATACAGATTGCTAATCGAATTATTGGGTGGGGTTGTTAGACCCCCTCCTTTTCAATTGGTATCAGAGCAGGAAAACACGTTTAAGACCTCACTGTTAGAGCATAGGTCAGTCAACCTGGCATGCGTTGCTATATGAAGCATGTTTGTCAATGTTAGTGATCAAAACTATAAGTATTGATTTTTATCCTATTAGCTAAGTCTCGGACTAGGATAGGGAAAGTGTAGTTGAGCTCAAGGACTTCATGGAGATTCAACGACAACGACGAAGATCTGCACAAGGAACCGAGGAACTTCATCAACAAAAGGGTATGTCAAGACTTGAACTTATCTGTCACTCGAAAGTCTATCTATTTTATCTCCTACTTCTTATGAGACAAAAGTCGTATTCTATATAGACTAGATCAAACACATTTGATATTTCGAGATGAATATTCAATGATTATCTTTTTCTCGAAATTCATGTTTTGGTAAAGCGTCTCGCTTTGATCAGGTTCATCTTCATCTTTCAATCATCATTTGAGAATTGCTCTGAAGTGAATACAATCTTCGAAAAACGGTTGGGATAACGTCATCTGAGAATGTCTCATTGATTGAAATGAGAGTTTATATTACATAACCATGTATTCCTTGATCCGAAGTTCTTTGAACTTTGTTGAGTAAGAAGAATCGGAGGTTCTGAGGAATTGGCTTGCATAGTCCGCGAATTCAGGTCGCTGGCTAAGTCCGCGAACTGACGGAAGTTTTCAAACTTAAAATTTCTATTGGGATTTCCAAATAACTCGTTTGCTGCTAAGTCCGCGAACCCAGTCTGTGAACTGGCGGAAGTTCTCTTTCCGAGAATTTCTGCTGAGTTTGGAAAACTCAACCGATTTGCTTAAGTCCGCGAACTTGCTTGTGTACTTAATTGATTATGATCTAAATATGTGCTTTGAACATGAAACAATAATTATTAAGGAGTGCTTTATGCAAAACCGTGGCTATAATGTTCATTGAGCCGGTTCAATCGAATCGAATCATCTTATGTTTCAATTGTGTCTTGTGTAGTTACATAAGATCTCATAGCAATTGAACAACTATCTAACTAGTTCATTTGAGTCAAGTGAACTAGTTATGGTGAATGAGGAACCAGGTTAATACGAGATATTCATATGGTTAACCTTTTGGTTACTGTGTTGAACCAACATATGCGTACACGTTTGGGCATGGTTTCACGAACCTAGTAAACGTTTACGATAAGTGTGTTTGACAAGCTGTGTCTTTCGATCTAACAGTTGAGAGATATTTTCTTGAATCTAAATCAGGTTTTCATCCAACGGTGGATATGAATTTCTTTGTAACTAAGGGAAAACCCTGATTCGAAAGGCTATATATAGGAGACATCTAGCTAGAGCAAAACTTAATCCGCACACGTCTGTGTGATACTAGTGCGCTCGCTAGAGCCGATCTCCATTAACCTTGAGTTTCTTCTCTAAATTCGAGTTAACGACTTAAAGACTTCATTGGGATTGTAAAGCCAGACCGATACTACTTTTATCGTAGTTGTGTGATCTGATCTTACTTTTCTATCGTACGAGTACAATCGATTGATTGGCTTCAGAACGTCTGAGTTCTCCGATAGGTAAGATAAAGAAGTCACGAACATCTACGTCTCACTGTTCGTGATTCCTCGATAATCCGCTTGTGTAGTCAAGAAGGATTATTGAGAGGTGATTGATTAATCTAGGCTGTTCTTCGGGAATATAAGACCGGATTATCAATTGGTTCATGTTACCTTGTATTCATATCTAAAGACGGAACAAAACCTAGGGTTTATTTGTGGAAGATAGATTTATCCTTTGATACACTTTTGTGTGAGAAAAATTTGTTTATTTATCAAAGCCTGCGATTTTGGGTCGTAGCAACTCTTAGTTGTGGGTGAGATCAACTAAGGGAATCAAGTACGTAGTATCCTGATGGGATCAGAGGCATAGAGGTGCAACTGTACCTTGTATCAGTGGGAGACTGATAGGGGTTCAACTATAGTCCAATCCGAAGTTAGTTTGCAGTAGGCTAGTGTCTGTAGCGGCTTAATACAATGTGTATCTAATCTGGACTAGGTCCCGGGGTTTTTCTGCATTTTCGGTTTCCTCGTTAAAAAAATCTCTGGTGTCTGTGTTATTTCTTTCCCGCATTATATTTTATATAATTGAAATAATACAGGTTGTGCGTTAATATCATCAACTTCTCTAATCCGACCTTTGGTTGTTGATTGTGTGATCCTTGGACATTGGTCTTTGGTACCGTCCAAGTTATCTCTCTTTGATTTGACTCACAGATTTCTATTTGTTTGAGTAACAATCAAACTGACAGATTCAGATATTAACTCGTTGATATACTTTTAATTGATTGAGTCTTGTTGATTCTCTTAAAAATTTATTCGAGTTAGTCTATACAGATTGCTAAGAGAAACCGTATTTGAAGGAAACTCCAGTGAAAAGGAAGCTAAGCTTCAAAACCTTAATTCCAATTGGGAGAACCTTCGTATGGCAGATGAAGATTCATTTGATGATTTTAATCACAAAGTGTCTGAAATTGTTAATGCATCTTTTGCATTGGGTAAGACTATTCCTGAAAAGGACATTTGTGATGAAAATTCTCATATCGCTTCCATCTAGATACGAGTCTAAGAAGCATGCCATCGTTGAGGGGAATAACCTCGATAATCTTTCCAGAAACACCTTGGTTGGGAAGCTTAAAATCTTTGACCATGAGCATACATCCAAAGTCGGTAAGGATGTTGCCTTTAAAGCACAGAAGAACACTAAATCTCTTGTCAAAGGTAAAAGTGTTCATGTCTCTAAGGATGATCAGTCTGAGGATGATTTTTCAGATGAAGATCTTGATAAATTAGTCTCCTTGATCACAAGACAGTTTAGGGATCTTCTGTTAAAGAAAGTAAACGGTTTTCAAGAGACAAACCTAAGTCATCAGACAAACCTCACGGTCGCGTACCTCCTAAAAATAGGGATGCTGACGAGGCTGATGACGAGGACATGCTTCAGTGCTTTAAGTGTAAGGGTTTTGGCCATTTTACTGACGAATGCCCAAATCGTAGAAAATACACTGGGAACAAAGGTCTAGCTCTAACACTTGAAGAGATGTCTGAAACTTATGATTCTGATGAAGATAGGAAATCAAGTGTAGGGATTCTTGGTGAAAACATCGATTTTCATACTTATAGAAATACATATATAAACCTCAATGGGTTCGTAGAAGAACGAAACCCAATCAAGCTGGAAGATTCACTGAATCCAAGAACTGGAAACCCTATTAGTGATGTTTCAGGATCGAATGTATGTCTAGCTGCTTGCACATCTCAGAAGCCTGAATACTATCCAAGATTGACGTGCTCGTTTTGTTCGTCGAAGGGACACGAACTATCAAGGTGTTACAAATACAAGCACCAAATAAGGCACGCCAACAAACTTCAACAAAGAGCAGATCAATTAGGAAGGAAGCTGAAACTTGCTCAGAAGACCGCCGAGGTATGTAGGATCCTATCTTCATCTAAGAAGTTGGTTTCCAAGGATAGAATAAGACCATTTGAAAATAAAATATGGTCAAATCGTTTTGATAGACAGATATCAGAGGATTCCTCCCATGAGGAAAAAGATGGACAAATAGTTGTTCATCGCAACACAACTTGATTGTGCTGTTGGGAAAATCTTGTCTCATGTGCCTGATCGAAAAGAGACAAGATTGAGTGTTGATCCAGGCTTCAGAAGAGTTTTTTCTTCTTTTCTTAGATTTGTTATTTTTTTGTCTATCAAATAAAAGAAAGGGTTATTATCGACAATTTTACTCTTTATAGGGTTTTAGAGTTGGGCGTATACGAACCTGTCAACAGGTTTCGAACCCTACATTCCTTTTTTCCTTTTGACATCCTTTATAAGACTGCTTGTTGAGTTAAGTGATTCCATCACACAAATCCAGTTGTTCATAACTGTTCTCGAAGCACCATGTCGTCAGATGGAAGGAATTCAACATGATTGTTAAGTCTTCAATCAAGGAAAAAGAGAAATCTCCTGTTTCTAAGTCCTTGAAAAGAAAAAGAAGGAATACAGAAAATCCAGGGCTGTTCCTTCTAACTCTCAGAAGTTTTCCGATGTTGTTGATGAGTTAAAGGAAATAAGAAGGGAGATTTATGAAATAAAGACGTTCGTGTCTAAATCTTTGGAAATTCAGAGGGCCCTAATTCGACCTCTTCAGCCAAGACAGTTCGTGGGTATTGATACTTATCTCCGTGAACCTTATGTCCCGATGGCTGTTGATAACAAGGAGTTCGGGAATGATAAAGAATTTCTCAAAGGCATTGTTGCCTAGTATGTCTTCTTTTTGGTTTAGTTGGAAGAATAACTAGTGTTTTGAATAGCGATGATTGTGACTACACATAGCTTTTTTTTCATCTTCTTATGTTATTTTTTAGGTTTATTTTTTTTAAATTCTAAAAATATTTGGAGGATGATGGTTATTGCAGTATTAATTAGTTTTGAAGTATTGCAATATTTTTATGGGTTATGTATTGTTTGCGTCCGTGAACTTGAAGGTCCCATATTTTGTCAAAAGTAAAGTCGTTCATGAACTGGTATTCGTATTGATGAAAGAACAAAAGGACTTTTGACATATACAAAAGTTATGCCTATGCAGTCATGTATTTGACAGAAAATAAGATGAAATCTTTTGTATGACAAGGATAAAGTCTACTATGTCGTTATGCATATAGTGATGGAAAATAGAATAAATCCTTGTATGTTATCCACGGTATCGATCTTAATCGATCCATCTTATTATGTATTACCGTGAAGGCTCCATTGTGTGTCTTATGCTGAGCACCTAAAAAGGGGGAGAAATATTGTAGTTCACACTACAAATACATATGGTTTTCGGATCATTGTGTAAGGGGGAGTGGTTTCCATAATCGAGATAGAGTATTGACCAGGGGGGGTGATACATATCACCATAGTATTATTGTTAAAGTCGTGATGCAATTGGACTTTGATGTTACATAATGATACTATGACATTATACAATAATGATCGAGAATCTCGATTTCTCTCATTGTTATAGCTACGGATCTTCAACAACGGTGGTGCTAAACTTACAACCTTTGGGATCATTGGAGTACTTGAAAGGACGAAGATTTCAAGGAACGTTGAAGATTAGACTATGGAATAGGAGCCACTAAAGTTTTTCTTGTTTGTATTCCATATGTATTAATAGTTTTGTCACTAAAATTGACAAAGGGGGAGATTGTTAGAGCATAGCTCGGTCAACCTTGCATGCGTTGCTATATCAAGCATGTTAGTCAATGTTAGTGATCAAGACTATTTCTAGTCTACTATAGATAAATCTCGGACTAAGATAGAAAAGTGTAGTTGAGCTCAAGGACTTTATGGTGATTCATCATACAACGACGAAGATCTATACAAGGAACCGTGGAACTTCATCAACAAAAAGGTATGTGGAGACTTTAACTTATCTATCACTCAAAAGTCTATCTATTCTATCTCCTACTTCTTATGAGACAAAAGTCGTATGCTATATAGACTGGATCATATACATTTGATATTTCGAGCTGAGTATTCACTACTTATCTTTTTATCGAAATCGTGTGTCAGTAAAGCGTTTCACTTTGATCAAGTTTATCTTCACCTAGGGACGAAAGTCATGAAAAGTTTCAATTACTTTGAGAATTGATCTGACGTGAAACGGTCTGTGAATAAAGGATACATAGCGTCCTCTGAGAATGTCTTAATGATTGGAATGAGATTTTAGATTACGTAACCATGTATTCCTTAATCCGAAGTTTTCGAACTTTGTTGATTGAGAGAAATCGGTGGAATTGGCTTTGCCAAGTCCGCGAACTGACGGAAGTTCTCTTACAAAGAAATACTGCTGGGATTTTCCAAAAAAACTCGTTTGCGTGTTTAGTCCGCGAACTGGCGGAAGTCTCCTTGTCGAGATTTTCTGCTGAGTTTGGAAAACTATACCGGTTGTTTTAAGTCCGCGAACTTGTTTGTGAGATTAATAGGTTATGATCTAAAGATGTGCTCTGAACATGAAACTTAAATTACTAAGAAATGCTTTATGCAAACCGTGGCTATAAAGTTCATGAGAATATTCATCAAATCGAATCATCTTTGTTTCAATTGTGTCTTGTGCAGTTACATCAGATCTCATAGAAATTGAACAACTCTCAAACTAGTTCATTTGATTCAATTGAACTAGTTATGGTGAAGAAGAACAAGGTTAAAATGAAATGCTCATATGGTTAACCTTTTGGGTTACTATGTTGAACCAACATAAACGTACACGTTTGGGCATGGTTTTCACAAACCCAGTAAACGTATACCCAAGTGTGTGTGACAAGCTAAGTTTTCGATCTAACGGTTGATAAATATTAGCTTGAATCTAAATCAGGTTTTCATCTAACGATGAATATGGATTTCTTTGTAACTAAGGAAAAACCCTGATTTGAAGCCTATATAAAGGAGACATCTAGCATTGAGAAAAAATAATCCCCACACGTCTGTGTGATACTAGTGCGCTCGCTAGAGTCGATTCTTCTTTAACCTTTGGTTTTCTTCTCTAAAACCAGGTTAACGACTTAAAGACTTCATTGGGATTGTGAAGCCAGACCTATACTACTTTATCGTAGTTGTGTGATCTGATCTTGTATCTTCTATCGTACGAGTACAATATTTGATTGTCTTGCGATCCTGAGAGTTCTACGATAGGCAAGATAAATAAGTCACAAACATCTTCGTCTCACTGTTTGTGATTCCTCAACAATCTGCTTGTGTAGTCAAGAATGATTATTGAGAGGTGATTGATTAATCTAGGCTGTTCTTCGGGAATATAAGATCGGATTATCAATTGGTTCCTGTTCACCTTGATTTTATATCTTAAGACGGAACAAAACCTATGGTTTTTTGGGTTGCAGCAACTCTTAGTTGTGGGTGAGATCAGCTAAGGGGAATAAAGTGTGCAGTGTCCTGCTGGGATCAGAGGCGTAGGAGTATAACTGTACCTTGGATCAGTGGGAGACTGATTGGGGTTCAACTATAGTCCAGTATGAAGTTATCTTGTAGTAGGCTAGTGTATGTAGCGGCTTAATACAATGTGTATTCAATATGGACTAGGTTCCGGGGTTTTTTCTGCATTTACGGTTTCCTCGTTAACAAAACTTCTGGTGTCTGTGTTATTTCTTTTCCGCATTATATTTTATATAATTGAAATAATACAGGTTGTGCATTAATATCATCAATTTGAAATCAAACCTTTGGTTGTTGATTGATATTTATTGATCCTTGGACATTGGTCTTCGGTACCGACTAAGTTATTCCTTGTGTTTGATTAAAGACTTGCTATTGTTTTAGCTTGAGTAAATCAAAACAAGTGAGAGATATTAACTCCTTGACATACTTTAATATAGATTGAGTCTGATTGTCTAGTTGATTCTCTAGAAAAGTATTTCGGAGTTAGTTCATACAGATTGTTAATCGAATTATTGGGTGGTGTTGTTAGACCCCCGCTTTTTCAATCTCATCATGGTAATAAAAGAGTACACAGGTTATTGGACAAAAACATGGAATCAACCCAAAATAAAGATCAAGTTCACAGAAAATCGGTTTTCCAAAATAAAGACCCAGATACAAAAACGGAATTGTTTCCTCACACGATTTTAAGTGTTTTTCCTAAAACTAGTTATTTCCGGTTTTTGTTGACAAGTCTTCCTATAAAAGATAATCTATTGATATGTATTCAAACATATTGGGGAAGATTGTGCAAAACCGTAATTAGGGTTTCTTATATTTTCACAAGTATGGGAAAAAGGAAAACAAGGGAAGGGATTTCTGAAAATGATGAATCTTTCATGAATCAACATTTATCTCCCAAAGAAGTTGAGATAATCGAGAATCCACACTTGATCGAAGGAAAGCATGACCTTCCAAACTTTGTAGATAGTACATGCTTTGGAAGATATCAAGCCCTGAAGGGAGTTTGCTTCATTGAAGAACAACGATTCGATCCAAATGTTTCAGAATCTAGTTAAGTGAACTTTGTTCAAGATCGAATTTGGGGAAATATGTTCGGTTTTGGAAAATACTCTCCTGATGCTGTAAGAATATTTTATGGTAATATTCACAATATGGATCATGAAAATCTTACTTTTAGTACCTTGGTTGGAAGTACATTTATTCACGTCAATCGAAAGATGATTTCGAAAATCATCAACTACAAGGTGAAAGGTCATATGATTACGGGTTCTGAAATTGAGCACGATAACATTTTAAAAATCATTACTGGTAAGAATGCTGAATGGAAAAAGGGAAGAATGATAACCAAAGACATTCTATTATATTTAAGGATTTTTGGTAAACTGGTTGTACCTTGTCTCTTTGCTATCTCAAGAGATTCATCTTAATGGAATGGAGATTTTGCTGAAATGGTGTTTTATCTCCTTGAAGGAAAAAAAACATATTGATATCTGTGGAATGATTATCAATCAAATATTTAAAATCATTGAATCTCTCAATATTACAGGATTCAATAGAAATCTTGGATATCCTTGTCTCATCACCAAGTTGTGTGAAAAAGCAACGGGAAACAACTTTGGAGATGAGAAAGTTATTAAAACTAACTCTCAAGGAGTCATCAACCGAATACATAGAGCTCAAAAGGGATCAAACATCTCTCATGATCAAATCTACAGTAATGGAGATCTCATGTTTCACATTCTGCGTCTATGAAGACAATTAGACTGTATTCAGAGACAATTGATGTTTGTTTACAGAAATGATCCGGAAACTCTAGAAGGAATTGTAACAATCAATGATGAGTTCCTAAAGGAAGAACAAGAAATTTTGTCTAAAGAAGACTCTTCTGAGGAAATAATTGAAGACTAAATCTCTTCATGAAAGAAAAATAGACAGTAGTTTTTGATTTATTTCAATAAAGTTTATTATGAATAAAACTATCTTTTTATTATGAACAAAAATATTTGATTAGTAATTTTTCTTGTGATAGTTTTTGGTTTACATAGCCTGTGCTTAATTGCTTTTACCGTATTGCTATGTATGATTATGAGATGTATGTTTTCGGTTTTACTACCTTAATATTCGATCTCATATATTGTGAACCCTCATGGTTTGGGTGACTTTTTGATTTAGCGGGATTAAGTTCTAGCCCTAGTAGGTAGGCTTTATCAAAGGATTATGAGGGGTTCTGATTGAAACAATATGTGAAAAGTCACAATATGTTGAATCGGTTTTGTTTTAGCATAATAGCATATGTGTTTCGACGGTTTTCAACTTTTGCTTGCAATAGTTAAAGATGAGGTATGTTGTTATTCTTTTGTTCACGCATAAGGATGACAACGTGGTGATATTTCGATATCAATTCTCCCCAGACGAAGATGTTATCATATTGGAGAAGTGGATGCGAAATTTGAGGTAACAATCTTGTTAGATAATTGTTTTCCTGTTTAAGAAAAGCCTGAGTTTATATTATATATATTTGTTTCTTTTGCTTAACAAAATTTAGGTTCACTTGATATTTATTCCATGATGTGTGTATGGATGTGTGTTTCAATTGGTTCATGTTAAGAAAAACTATTGTTATATTGCTTTATTGTGTGGTATCAATTGTTTAGGCTTACAAAATTTCGGTACAATTGATGTGTGTGTGATTCAATTGGTTCCGGTTAAGAAAAACTATTGTTATCTTGCTTTTGTATGGTATCAATCGTTTAGGCTTACAAAATTATGGTGCAATTGCGGTGCTTTTAATGTCTATTGTTGTTTCAATTGCTTCCGGTTGAGGTGAATAATTATGCAAGTTGATTTATTTTGGTTTCTATGAATTATTTATGTCTTAACGAAATAATATGTGTACGGGATGAGTTGTTTAGTCCAATTCGATTCCAGATAAGAAACTAAGTTAATTCTGATCTTAGTTTGTCTTATCAAAGTGAGGTTTCAGTTATTCAAGTCTAATCGAATGCCTAAACAAAGAAATGCTAGTTAACTAACCTAGTATTTGGTTTGTTTAAAATTGAAAAGTTTAAGTTTATGGATAATTAGAACCTGATGAGAAAAATGTAGTTTATTCTTTATTTTGGTCTTATCGAATTAAGCAGTTGTTTTTGAACAATCGGTTTAGCAAAAGGAACTAATGTGATTAGTCGTTTTCGGTTTGCTAAACTAAATGGGAAAAATTGTTTCGGGCAATTGTTTCCTTGGTAACATATCAAAATAATTAAGACTACTTGTAGTTTCGGTTTTGATATTGGTTATCAGAACGTGATGTGTGGAACCATCGGGCCTAACTCTACAGGTTTGCAAGTCTATTCTGAGATTTGTAAGATTCTTTTCGTGTTGTCCTTTATTTTTTCGTTTCTTTGTCATTTTTGTGACAAAAGGGGGGGAGAAATATATGGAGTAAACAAGTGATACTGACATTGATTTTATATTAATTGGTATCACTAAGGAAAAGAACATTGGTACTTGAATGTTTTATCTAACGAAAGAGTGAAAACACAAACCAAGGGGAAGTAACATGTCATATAGATCGATATAACAAAGACATGCGAATTTAATATATACCTATCTTCCTTAGGGGGAGTATTTGCCTTGTTATTATAATGTCAACAACGACATTTTCAAGGATTGAATGTAAGCAGTTTCACTGTGATGTTGAATCGGGAATCAAGATGTAGTTGCATATTTTTTGACTACTACACCCAAGTGAAATTAAAGACTAAAAACTACTTAAGCATACAACATCAAAGATTAACAAGATGTAAATAGCATGAAAAGTAAAGATGAACACAAGCATATAACGTGGTTCTGCCATGAAGACCTACGTCCACGGAGAAGAAGATATTTTCTTATTGATTATAAGGTCTTACCGAAATCGTTACAGATCTCTTCTAGATTTCTCACATTCTCTCTGTCTAGATCTCTCTCAGGAATTCTCTGTAGAAAGACCATCTAAAATGTTACATAAGTTGTCCATCTCCTGGTACATGGACTGGTATTTATATCCTAACTAAACTCGTGGTGGCGTGGTCGTCCGAGCTCGGTGAGATGTTTTCCCTCGCTCTGGTTTCCTTGGGCTGACATCCATACTGCTCCTTACGATGGCTTGTTGGGTTCTCCCTCCGAGTTGTCTCGCCTTCCCCTGGATCGTGCTGGCCTTCTGTGGAGAACCTGGTGCCTTATCGCCTCTGGGTCGCAGTATGGATCACCGAGTCTCTCATCACGATGCGTAACTACCCATGTCTATGTTCTTATCCTTCATTAAATGCGGTCTTGCTTTTTAGACTTGACCGTCTGAGCAAATTAGACCTTTATCTACACGCGTCATTCATGTGGCGTTGGTGCAGTTGCCTCAACTGAGACAAAACTCCTTTTTGGAGGATGATTCGGTGATTCTTCCTTATCATCTCATCATATGCTCATACCCTAAGATGCTGACACGTGGCCATTGGGTATTTTACCCACACATTTTGCTCATTTTCTTTGCAACTTTCCAAGGACATGATGGGAAGAAAACTGTGTAACTGTCCGCCTTTTCCACTACGTGTGCACTTGTTGACCCTTTCTAAGTTTCCCGTTGGTTATCTTAGATTTTATGGGAACATGATGTCTTTTCTTTTGTACTTTTACTTCGAAAATCTTATCGTCTAGCTTGCCACGCCTTTGACCTTCCTGGGTTTGGGAAATCTAGTTAGTTTTCCAAAGATTTTCTCTTCTATTTAAGAAGAGTCTTTTAGTGATGAGGGTATGGTCTCCTTCATTCTTTTCTCCGATGTATGCTAAATTTTTTCCTCCTCGTCCTCCATGGGACCAAGGTAGTTATTCATGTATTTTTTACCATGATGGTATGTTCTCTCATTCATGTATTGCTTCTTTTTTTATTGATCCTGTTCTAGATCATCACCAATGTCTTCTCAGAGAGACCTATCTTTTCACATGACATCTTTAGCCTCGTCTGTTGGCCAAGTGACCGTACCTCCTGTTACGGGATCTCGTGTTTACCACTGATTTTCCTTCCATGGGCAAGCTTGGAAACACTTTGTGCATCGTTTTCCTCTCCACGGCTGGCCTTAGTAACACTTTATGTGTTAAGGTTCTTCCGTAGATTGGCCTTGGCGACACTTTATGTCGTGCTCGTGCTCGCTCGTTTTGGCTTAGAAACATTTGTTGTCGGAGGTGCTAGGGTATAAAATACTGTTATTTAAAACGTATATATATATATATATACCTTGCCCCTGTTTTATGTCGTAGCAGCGGAGGCCAGTTGCGTGAAAAGGGGGAAGTGGTGACGTCTTGCTTCGTCGTAAACAAGCTATGTGTCTGAAGAAGGGTTGTTCGTGCTCCTGCGCGTGGTCGTTGCTTCGGGCGAGGAATGGATGGGCAGAGGATCCACCTCTGCGAGTGCGATTCTCCTGCGAGGAGGCACTATGTAATATGTATTTTTATGTTGCTCCGAGTGTGTTTGTTTGATTGTTGTATATTCGTATGGCTCTGAGGATTCTCCGTATGCATTGTAAGTCCAATTATGGGTGCCAAAGTCAAGGAGTGATCAGTTCCTATTTGGATGAGGCATCTCTTATAATATTGTGTGTTTATACATAGGGTTTTTTCCTTATCGCTCTCGCAACTATTTTTTGTCCCTTGCTTTGGGTTATGTTTTCTCCTGGTGACTTGGAGGGTGATATCTCGGCCGGGTGATACTTTCCCCAGCCAAGGGCAAGTAGCTCGGTTCTGGATATCTCCTCATGTAGAGGAAATTATCCCGATTTTTTGATCGCGATGGCATTACCGTAGGTCTATGTCCGTGTCGGGTAGGTTAGGTAGATTACCTGCATCATTCTTAAGAGAATGGAAGTTGTGGCTAGCACCATGCCATAGTGGTTTATGGGCTTTAGTAGAATACGATTATGGTATGAAATAATAGAAAAGGCTAATAAAACAAAGAAAAGAAAAAATGTGAAAAACAAGAACGATACAATAAAACAGAGCAAATAAAAGGAAAGAATTAAGACAAAAGGTGCTAGTTTATTATTTTTGCAAAAGAGAGTTTAGTAAACTCTTAGTACATTCTAGAAAGGTTCTGTGACCTGTGTACAGGTAGGAAGCGTGCCCCATTCTAGGATCTTTGAATGATCCTACTAAGCATGGAAAGCTTTTAAGTATCTGATGTTCCAGGGGCGTTCAAGTTCTACGCCATCGGATTTGAGCAATCTGTATGCTCTGTCTCCCGCCTTGGCTAGGACTGTTAGTGGAACTTCCCATACGAGTGCAAATTTGCCTGACTCGCGCTGGTAGGGTGGGATCTCGCGCCATATTTGGTCGCCTGGCCTAAATTGCCTTTGGTGAACACGTTTATTATATTCCCGAGACAATCTTCTGTGGTAGTTTTGTATTGTTTGGAGAGCGACCTCTCTGTTCTCCTCCAAGTCGTGTAGTTTGGAGAGTATCATGTCCGAGGTCAGGTTCTTCTCCCATGCCTCGGTCTTCGTTGTGGGGATCATCGCTTCGGTGGGTATGATTTCCTCTGTGCCATATGTTAGGGCGAAGGGGGACATTCATGTTGCTTCCCTTTTGGTAGTTCGATATGCCCATAGGACATTGTGCAATTGCTCGCACCAGATAGCTCCATATCCATCAAGCTTCTTCTTGAGTATATCGGCGATGGTTTTATTTGTGGCCTCTGCCTGGCCATTGCTCTCAGGATAGATCAGTGTGGACTTATTTTTTCTGATCTTGGAATAGTTGAACAGAAGATCGATATTTTTCCCGCTTAGTTGGGCCCCATTATCGGATACAATGGCAGCCGGGATACCGAAGCGGCATATGATATGCTCAAATAGGAATTTGAAGACATCATGGTCTCTGATGTGTCTTAGGGCGGATGCTTCCACCCATTTGGTGAAGTAGTATGTGGCTACAATTAGATATTTTCGTTGGCCGGTGCCGGCTCTTAGTGGTCCGACAATATCAACCCCCATTTGGAGAATGGCCAAGGGCTTAGCACGGATTTTAATTCCATTGATGGTGCATGTCTTCTTTTTCCAAATTTTTGGCATTCGATGCAGGTTTCGCCATTTGTTTTGAGTCCTCGTTCATGTGAGGCCAAAAATACCCCTGTAGTCTTGCTTTGTGGGATAGGGATCGTCCTCCACTATGGTTTCCTGCGTAACCATAATGTATTTCTTTCAATATGCTCTGCCCTTCTGCAAATGAGAGACATCGGAGGAGAGGTCCAAGTTAGGATTGTTTGTACAGTACACCGTCCCGAAGCTGGTAATTCCCGGACCTTGATATTATCTTGTGGGAGAAAAGTTGGTCGCTTGGAAGGTGTCCATTGGCTAGATACTTGATGATCAGTCATCTTCTGGTAGAGTTTCTTCCTTAGCTACTGAGTCCACGGAGAGGATGTCCATATTTCCTTCCAAAGGGATGGAAAGGAGTAAGACTCTTTCAATTCTAACATTGGTAGCCTCAGGGTTTACTTCCATGGAGGCAATGAATGCTAAGGAATCAACATATCGGTTGTTAATCCGGTTTAAGTGGGGGAACGTGATGTTTGGTATCTTCTCAATGTAATGCTTGGCGAGTTGATGGTATCGCTACAAACATGGATCAGAGACTTGGTACATTCCATCTATTTATCGGATGACAAGTTGGGAATCGCTTGTTAGTCGTATATTTGGATGCCGAGTGCGATTATCACTCGGAGGGGATATATTACCGCCTCGTACTCAATTATATTGTTGGTGGCGGGGAATTCAAGTCTCAAGCTGTAGACAATCCTTCGGCCTGTCGGGATGGTGAAGACCATTCCGATGCCCGACCCTTCTGGGTTGCACGAGCCATCGACGAAAACTTCCCAACGCTTTGGGTCCTCGGAACGAAGCAGTTCGGGAGGGTCTGCTACTTCATCTTCCATTCCTGGGATTCCTTCGACTTTGTCAGCGTCGTCTATTGGGAAATCAGATAAGAAATCTGCGACCACCTGGGTCTTAATTGCTGTATGGGCTTGGTATTTCACACCGAATTGTTTAATTTGGGCTCCCCATTTGGAGATTCTACCTGTGTTTTCCGCATGGTCATGCACGGACTCTATGGGGCTTTTGTGATGACTGTTACGATATGTGCGTGAAAGTAAGTACGCAGCTTCTGCGTTGCGTAAACCAAAGATAGCACCATTTTTTCGATTTTTGAATAATTTCTCTCGGCAAATGTCAAATCTTGCTTATGAAATAAATTGGTTGCTCCAGTTCCGTGTCTATGCGAGTAAGTGCTGCACTGATGGAAGTGTTGGTCGCCGAGAGATAGATGTAAAGATTTTCGCCTGGGCTGGGTTTTTGGAGAATTGGCAGGGTGGCCATATGTTCTTTGATTTTCTGGAAGGCTTCCGCGCAAGCGCTTGTCCATGAAAATTTTTCACCCTTTTTTAAGGTATTGAAGAAATCTCTGCATTTGTCAGAGGATCGGGTGATGAACCTACCCAAAGCCGCTAGCCCACCATTTAGTCTTTGTACGTCCTTGACCGTGGCTGGAGAGGGCATTTCTACTATAGCGCGTACCTTCTCGGGGACGAACTCAATACCTCGTTTGGTGACTAGGTATCCCAAGAATTTGCTTGAGGTAA
The DNA here is from genome assembly GCF_003573695.1 of Papaver somniferum. NCBI lineage: Eukaryota > Viridiplantae > Streptophyta > Magnoliopsida > Ranunculales > Papaveraceae > Papaver > Papaver somniferum. The sequence goes on from NC_039362.1 coordinate 8,530,566, forward strand.
CTCCGAAGGTACACTTGGCGGGGTTTATCTTCATGTTGAATTTTCTCATTTGCGCAAAGATCTCCTTGAGATCGTCTGTATGATCCTGGGGGAGTTCGCTTTTGACAATCATGCCATCTACAGATACCTCAAGGGTTTTATGTATCCAGGCATCGAACATCTTCTCTACCATTCGTTGGTACGTGGCCCCTGCATTTTTCAACCCAAATGGAATTTTGGTATAGCAGTATACGCCATGAGGGGTGAAAAAAACGGTATGCTCTTGATCTTCCTCGGCGAGGGGGATCTGGTTGTAGCCAGAGTATCCATCCATGAAAGATAGCAATCCATATCCTGATGTTGCTTCTACAAGTTGGTCTATGTTAGGGAGGGGAAAGCTGTCTTTCAGACAAGCTTTGTTCAGATCGCTAAAGTCAATACAGATCCTTACTCCTCCATTCTTCTTTGGTACGATGACCATATTGGATATCCATGTTTTATATTGCACTTCTCGTATTACTCCTGATGCTTCCATCTTCTTCAACTCCTTTTGGATAGCTTCATGGTATTCTGGTGCCACCTTTCTCATCTTTTGCCGCATAGGCTTATGCTTTGGGTCAATTTTTAAGTGGTGACAACATACTTCAGGGTCTATTCCTGGCATGTCTTCCATACGCCATGGAAAGACATAGGAATATTCCCTTAGGATTTGTATCAGTTTTTCTTCCTCCTCTTCGCTGAGGAGCGTCCCGATTTTTACCATGCCCGGGTTTTCGAGTTTTCTAATATTTACCTCCTTGGTTGGCTTCGAGGCTGAGAAGTTCGACTCGAGACTTCCAACATCAGAGAGGTTTTGTATGGGTCCCATGGGTGAGTCCGATGGGAGGCATTGATCTGTTATAGATTCGTCGCCTGACTGCCTGATTTCATTAGTTCTGGCTATGTAAGCGTCGATTTCTGCCTGGTGTTTGGCGTTCTTAGCTCGTCTCTTTCTGTCCCTAGCGGAGTTCACTTTGTTCTATCCATATTGGACTTCTACCTTGTAGCAATACTTTGCTTCTCCGGGATCTCCAGTGATTTCTGCCACTCAGTCAGGTGCAGGGAACCTTAGCTTCCGATGATATGTTGAGGCCACCCCTCTAATCCCATGGATCCAAGGTCGCCACATAATTGTCATGTAAGGTGATAATACATCTACCACGCAGAAGGTGGTTAGGGTGACAATCTTGCCAGCCCTAATTTCTAATGTTATTTCGCCTTTAGGACAAGTTGTCGATCCGTTAAAGACAAATATGATATAAGTAGAGGGTGTGAGGTACTCATCTTTGAGCCCCATTTGTCTCAATATTTCGTAGAACAGTATTTCTACTGAGCTGCCACCGTCAATTAGGATTTTGGGCATTGCCCATGGTAGTGCTCTGTTTTTTGCTCCCTCGTCCTCGCGTTCGGGGAGTGCGATGGCCATCGTGACCACGAGAGGATCGTTGTGGTTATGCTCTCCTTCTGGTGCCTCCGAGGCTGAAAAGCTTATGGGAACTTTCATTCATTCCTGTAATGGGGGTTCCTTAGACGTACTGAAAAATTCATCGCCCTGGAAGTTATGTTTGTGTATTCTCCCTGTGATGCTCCCTTCTCTCACAGGTGAGGTATTCGTCGAGTGCGAGATGGTGTTGCAATTAAAGTTCTGTTCCTCGCAGGGGGCTTCCATGCAACGGGGAGATTCCCCTGTGGCTGGAGAGATCGCCGATTGTATGTTGTGTTTTTGGGACTCGTTGACTTTGCCATGTGGGTCCTTCATCGCTTCCCTAAACGAGCCTGTCGTGCTACCATGGAAATGATGGGATTCACTGGATTCGGTACGTTCTGGTGGCTCACCATATGATAGAATTCTGGGACGAGTTGTCCTCGAGTTCTCTAGTTGTTTGGGGACTGCGAGATTCTCGGTCTCGCATTCGATCTGGGTTCCGCTGGTTTGACTCCCTTCTCGCCTTCGATTGGGATTAACGTCTGGGGTCCCTTCGGATAAATTATCTTCATGTTCAAGTATGCCTTGACTCCACCTAGGGAACTGGATCGTTGCCACCGCCTTTGAGGTACCGCATTGGTCACCTTGTAGTTTCTCAAAGGAGTTTTCCTCCTCTGGGGCCTCGTGTAAAGTGGCAAGCGTTATTCTCCTCTTGGCTTTTCGTTTTAGCCTTCTGCTACGCCCTTTGGATTTCATCGTTCTCTCATTCAGAACTTCTGGAGCTTTTTGTACGATCACACTTGTAGTGTTTGCATCGTCGAGGTCAGAAGAATTACTTTTCTTGACCTCTGAGCTAGATACTCGCTGTGGTAAGTGGTTCAACCCTCCTGGTTGAACAATATGGCTATTATCGTTCTTCTCGAAAGGGTTTCCCTCGCCTTCGGAGTTAGAATTTTCAGTCATTCCTTATCGATATCGGTCATCGGGTTGTCCCTCTCCTGGGATCAGAGCTTCTCCTTTCTCTTCATCGTCGAGTCCTTCTGTTTGGGCTCCACCATTTTCACCTTGGATCGTACAAGAAGATCGTCTCGTAACCATTACCTTCCCTACAACATATGCAATAATACTTAATTTGTCTTTTCTCTAGAAAAGTGGGACCCTAAGTTTGCAAGTCACGTGCAATTAATATGCTATAGTTCAGACTAGACAGTTTAGTACAGGAAGACTTTGCAGTAAATTTTGGAAACATATGAAAATGTCAAAACATTTATTTCAAGAGTGAGGTATTGATGATGGAGGGAAAGATGTTTTTCCAGTCCTCTCTTTTCGAGGAAATAACTCCATCATTACACCTCCCTTTTTTAAGAAAGAAATCTTATCAGGATGATTGAGTACGTTTTCCCATTCTAGGAAACATATCTTATCATCCTTTGATTTTTGATTCTAAACGAACTTAGAGTTTGATGAGCGATTGTGTACTCATTAATCCTTCCCCTTGACTTAGATTTAGCTTCTTAAGAAGGAGATCTTGGACTTTGTTGAGTTTGATGATGAACATCACGAAAAAGTCGTCTTTTCAACTCTCATAAGGTGACTTCTTCCTTATGTAGTTTACTGACTTGCAAATCTTCCCAACTCTTTCATGGATGAGATCGTTTGAGCACTGAAGTGTTTGAAACTCCATATTTACTCTGATATACAACTCTCTTGAGATTCTTGAGGAAGATGAAAACATCTTTACAATAACGAAAAAATCTTTTGAAAAAATTTCATGAAAGACACAGATCTGTTAATCCTGAGGTTCTTCTAGACTACCCAGATCGTGAAAATCGAGTTTGAGTCCGAGCTCTACTCATTCATCTCAACAGAAACATCTCTTATGGAGATGGTGAAAACTATAGTGTTGTTACTAGGGAGGTAGATTAGATCTTCATACCTCCCTGTTTCTAGCGCCAAAATGTAGTTGCATATTTTCTGACTACTACACCCAAGTGAAATTAAAGACTAAAAACTACTTAAACATACAAGATCAAAGATGAACAAGATGTAAATAGCATGAAAAGTAAAGATGAACACAAGCATATAACGTGGTTCGTCCATGCAGACCTACGTCCACGGAGAAGAAGATGTTTTCTTATTGATTATAAGGTCTTACCCTTGAAAGTGTTACAGATCTCTTCTAGATTTCTCATTTTCTCTTTGTCTAGATCTCTCTCAGGAATTCTCTGTAGAAAGACCATCTAAAATGTTACATAAGTTTTCCATCTCCTGGTACATGGACTGGTATTTATAGTCTAACTAAACTCGTGGTGGCGTGGTCGTCCGAGCTCGGTGAGATGTTTTCCCTCGCTCTGGTTTCCTTGGGCTGACATCCGTACTGCTCCTTACGATGGCTTGCTGGGTTCTCCCTCCGAGTTGTCTCGCCTTCCCCTGAATCGTGATGGCCTTGTGTGGAGAATCTGGTGCCTTATCGCCTCTGGATCGCAGTATGGATCGCCGAGTCTCTCATCACGATGCGGAACTACCCACGTCTCTGTTCTTATCCTTCATTAAATGCGGTCTTGCTTTTTAGACTTGACTGTCTGAGCATATTAGACCTTTATCTACACGCGTCATTCATGTGGCGTTGGTTGATGAGTGCCAAATATTGTATATATTTGCACCTTTTTATTAGCATTTAACTCATCATTTGTGCACTAACGCTCCAATTTATCTCATATTTTGTGTTTTCGTTGTTTTCAAGAATAAATACTTTTCTCAATTAATTTTGCATTTTTAGGTACTAAATAAAGCCTGGTTAACTCATGGAGCGAAAAGAGCAAAGAAACGACAAAGACTCCCGCAGAAAGGCTGCGAAGAATGATGTTTGCAAGAGCCGAATCAACTAAAAGTGGGATTGAAGAGAAAGAATTTTCCTTAAAGAAGATACGGGCTTGGCATACCCAAGGCCCAAAATCCTTACCCAAATCCATTTCCAATATCCATACCCATTTCCATGAGAGCCGCCAGATTGGATCCATCACATCATCCAACGTTCGCCTCATCACCGAGCATCAAATCTTGAAGCTTCTGTCAAACATCATAGTACCTAACTCCAATCTAAGCCGTCAGAATTGTTGTATCACGCATCCAATGGTCGCTGCAAGCTTGTTCCATCTTAGCCGTTCGATTCAATCCAGATGTGATCATCCAACGTATCATCTTCGCTGGACATCGAATTTGCTACACCCGCTCAACACCCTAGCACCAAATATCTTCTCCCAAAACCATCGACTTCTCCTCTTCTTCCCAAATTTCTCCATCTTCATCTCATACCCTGTCTCTGCCGCAGACACCACCTCTGTCATCACCACTGTCTCTGCCGCAGACACCACCTCTGCCATCACCACCACCTCTTCCACAGCCACCCTACGACTTCCATAACCACTATAACGAAACACCACCTTACCCTATATCTATAGCCACTTATTTCACCAATTTCCCCTCTATCCATCTCTGAAACCCTAGGTGGGAAATTGGTAAAATAGGTGAGTCTATAAAAGTTCTTGAAGACAGGAGAGGGAGCAGGAAGAACAGAGAAAGAATGGGTCGTCGCTATAGGTAAGGATTATCCCATCCAATCAAGTAAAAATTGTAACCCAAGTTTACTGTTTCCATTTGGGGATTTGTAAGAACCCTAATTTTGTATTTTGGGGTATAAATAGAGATGGGGGTTAGTGTTGTTGGGGTAAGCCTGGGTTAGCCAGAGCAAAGCCATTAGAGGCCTGGACTAGCCCATGCCCTCAATGTTACTGTCCTTTTGATGTTCCATGTAGTGTTAATGTTCAACTCTCTATTTCAGTTATCAGTTAGTTACAATATGTTCTAATTTGCTTGCTGAGGTTTCAATGAAACCCTAATATTGATATGTGTTCATTTTGATAGTATTGCTCTTGGATGTTTACAATTCTTATGAAAGATTCAACTTAGTGCATCATCATCTTTCTCTCACGTTGTATGTCATGCATACCTTGTAGTTAGGTTTACACCATGAAGATTGAACTACAACTCATGCTCAAACAGGTCATGTTTGATCCTTAGACTAGTTGTGCTTGACTTAGACAATTAGTACTTTGGAGAAAAGCCTTAGTTGTGCTTGGTCTTTCTAGTGGGGAAACCCCTCAGATATAGGGCAGACTAGGATCTTACCCCTTATCTGCTATAGGGACAAGAATGGTGCAGTCAGTGGAAGGCATAGTACAAGATTAGTGGTGGATATGCCAACCTCAGTTCACTCATCTCTCTGTTTAACTTGCTTACTGCCTGTGTTACTTCCTCTTTTTGTTGTTGTTGCTCTTACTTTTACTGTCTTGCATTTTACTTCACCACTTGTTTACTGCCTTGCCTTTGGTTACTGCCTTTGTTCTCTGTTAATCTTAAAAAACAGTTTAGGAACTTCTCTAGCTTCAAACACACACACTAGTCCCTGTTGGATCGACCCGTATTTGCACATTCTACAACACGACACCGTGCACTTGCGGTTTAACATGTAGGCTTTATCTTGCTTTTATTTTCTGTCATATTTCCCAGCCTAACGAGTTTTTGGCGCCGCTGCCGGGGACTTGGCGTTGTGTGCTGAAGTTTCTTGGCTTGTATCTTAGTTATTCTTGCACTTTCTTAGCTGTACTTGCATTTAGCTTTTTCTCTTGCTGTTCATTTGCATCATCACTACATCTGCATCTTCTCTGCTCTAGTAACATTTGCATTTTGCATCTTCACTGCATATTGTTCTTGCATTTATCTTTACATACTGTTCTGCATCATAACTTGCATCTTTCAATTAATCTTACTGCCTCCTGCATTCACATAATCTCTGCCTTCTTGTTGTGCATCTCATTGCATTTCACTGAACTTGCAAATTTTGCTGCTGTTGTGGTGATGTGGAGCTGGTGTTGCTGCTGCTGCTCTTGGCTGTGTTGTTGCTGTTGCTGTGTTGTTACTGCTGAGCTGCTGGTGCTGTTGCTGCTGTGAACCAAAGCCCAACTGGGCTGTGCAACTAGAACAACAGAGCAGCTGGGCTGTGCTAAAAAGAGTAAGCCTAAACCCTATAACTGTGTGGGCTTGCTTTAAAAACTGAAATTCTGGGCCTTGTAAATTGATTCTGAAACTCTTGAACCGAAGTGCACTTTGTTTCTGAACTCTGGGCTTGAACCCAACTCAGAATTTGTAAAACGTTTTTAAGCCCAAGTGGGCCTCGTATTTTGGCTAACTGAGAGCCGAAAAATCAAATACCCAGATGGGCCTCGTGCATTTCTGGGCTTGGTTCACTGAACTCGTTAGTTGGGCCGTGTACTCAAATCTCTAGGCCGTTCGTTGGGCTTGTCCCACAGAAAATTTGAACCAGTTAGCTGGGCCTCATCCCATTAAAACCAAAAGGAGTTTTCAAAACCCATAAAAACCAAATGTTTCCCAACTAAAAACCAAATTGCATTCTCCCACCAATGTGGGCTTGCTCCCAATTTTAGAACCAAATTTGCTCCCAATAACCAAAAATTTTCTCCCACATTCAAACCAAATTTTCTTTTCAAAACCCAACAAAACCAAAAATTTCTCCCATATTCAAACCAAAAGCTTGCTCCCAATTTTAAAACCAAAGTTTTTCTCCCAATATTAAAAATCAAATTTTTCTTTTTATCTCCCAATCAAAACCAAAAGTTTTCTCCCATTCAAAAACCAAAATTTTTCTCCCTCTTTTTAACCAAAAATCCCAAATAGGCTTTACCTTTAAAGCCTAAAAACCAAATTTTTGAAACCCATAACTGAAAAGTGTGGGCCTTATTTATCTTTTTGAATTGTGTGATTGTTTGATAAACATAACATGTCTGGATTTTGGTCTGCCCCTGGGAATAAATCTATTAGAGAAGCTTACGGGCAAGATTCACCTTATGAGCCTCCCACAGACCATGATGTCAATAGTTATAGGGATTATTATTATGGACCTTCTGTAGGTCATGAACCTCAATATGCAAACCCTAATGACTATTCACACATGTATCATCCACCATTGAGTGAAAATGAACATTTAGACAATACCCAACTCACATATTCGTCACTTGTGAATCAGTTAGAGGCTCGACTCACTGCTTTAGAAATGCAAACACATGAGAAATCTGTAGCATCTAGTTCACATAGACGACCTGATATCTATGCATGTACCTTATGTGGTGGTTTACACCACCCGGATAAATATTTCTATATTTTGTATGATTATATGCAATTTAGAGAATCCCATGAAAATCCAAATTATGAAATGCCCACAAATTGTGAGGCTGGTAGTCATTGGGACCATAATCAATCCTTTGAGGGTTGCGATCAATCTTTTATAAACCCTAATGATCATGCACACATGTACCATTCACCACAATTTGAACATGAAGAATTTTTTACTCGCATGAATTTAAACTCCACCACAGAAGCTTTCAGACTCAGTGAGCAAAACTTTGCTAGATCTACATCACGAATTCAGGCATATTTAGATCAGATTTTGCTTCACCTACAAAAGGAGGAAATTCATGAGGAAATGTATGTTGTCCCTAATGAAGTGTCTAGTCCCATTCATGTAAATGATGTTGAATATGAACCTAATTTAGAGGAACATGAATCGATAAATGACACCACCACTGTTAATGAGGACCAATATGCATGTTACCATGATGATGATTATGAAGATTATGATGATAATGATGTTATGTTAGAAGAACATGAAAATATTGTGGAACATTTTGGTTCAATAACATATGGCTTCTCGCCCTCGACCTTCATGAATGTTGTTTCTTCTAATACTCATAGCAAATCATATGATTTTGATATTGATATGGTACTTGTACAATTGTTCTTCGAAGATGCACATGGCATAGGAATAGTTGAATCTTTTGTAGACACTAATGTTAATATGCATGAAAACAAATTTGATGTGTATGATTCCTTGCCTAAGTCACAAAATGTTATTTCTTACGATGTTGATTTGAGTACTACGGACAATCATGATACCGATTTAGGTCTTGACATTTTGTTCGATGAACGTGAGCATGATTTACCAATTTCTTATTTAGGGGAAGTATGTGTTGGTACTATTGATCTTATCCATGAAAATAACTTAGAAGTACCAACTTTCTTACCTAAATCGCATATCGAGATTATTCCACCCAACCTAGATTTGGTTTGTAACAAAACTTTTAAACCAACTTTTCTGAAAATTCCCAACCTAGGATTGGAACTGTGTGCCTCCCAAGTCCTTTTGGACTATTTTGCATCAAAATACAATACTTTTAAGGAGCCACAATTGGAATACATTTCTCTGACCATCCCGAAAAAAGTCCATTTTGAATTAGACCTTTTGAATCCTGCACCCCTAAAATGGAAAGATTTTGTGCTTAAAAGTAAACCTGCTGAAAATTACAGGTTTGGGGGTGATTCATCCGGTTTTTCACTCTCGCTTTCATTTCAGTCCAATTTTTGTTGTTTGAAACTGTCTATGTTTCAACACTTTGTCTTTTGGGTTGATCCTCAACTCTTTAGACTGTATGTATATAGTGAATTGTTTGTATATAATCTGGTAGGTAATGTTTAGTGGAATCATATGTTTCTTGTATATATTGTGCTAACCCAATGTGAATTCAGTTGAGTTACTGTTTGGTTTTGCCTTGAATAATGGAGTTCAAAACTTGCTTTCGCCAATATCCGGTAATCTCTTTCCTTTTTCTATACTTAGCATCGTTCACATGGTATGTGTTATAATCATGTTTATCTTTTGAAACATTGAGGACAATGTCTAGTTTAGGTTTGGGGGTGAAAAGTAGATACTTTGATAACATGCTATAATTGAAAAATAGAACTCTTTCTTTTTGGAAAAAAAAATGAAAAAATTAAAATAAAAAATTAAAAAAAAATCGAAAAAAAAAAACATAAAAATGGAGCTCATTTACCTTGAAATGTTGACTCTTGTGCATGTATGTAAATATAAGGATTCTTAGTATAGATATTTAGGCACCCTGATTCTAGCACAATTCACATAGTGATAAGAAACTTGCACGCGCACGATATACCAATACATGTATAGCCTCATCCTTGAGGTGTTCTATCGGAAGTCACGATTGCCAATCACTTTAGAATACTGAACGAAACTTGACTAGCTTGTTCTTTGGTTGGTTGGGATAGAAGGTGGAGGTTACATTAAGAAAGACAACCATCAAATTTAACTGGGTGCATCAAAAAGGGATACCTCTTGCAAAGTGTCATGTAATTTTTTTTTTGTTTCTTTTTGCTTATGTATCAAAAGAGTTACCATGTTGTAAATATTTTTTTTCTAAAAAAAAACGATGCATATATTCAGAAAAATATCAAAAAAAAAATAATCAAGTATTTATCAATTCCATCCTCTCTTGTTCCAAAAATAAAAGAGAGTAGTCAATGTAAATAAGAGTCATGTAAAGAGTCATATTTTGTGTTTTTGTGTTATAAGCAAGGAAGGGTGTATGCCATTGATGTACAACGCGAGTAATTGTGAAATACCTCCAACTCATTCACAATTCTCGTAAAGTCAGGACAGCTAGCTAGATTTCGACCTCGGTTCTTAACCTGAGAAACTATCTCTTGGTGATTAGTAGTCATAACGTCCGATCTTTCTTTACACATGTGTAGATACACTTTACACTCTTATCACATGTCTTTATTTGTTATCAGTGCTAGGATTGTGCCTTTGATAGCTAGATTTACATTTCCATTTTGCTGTGAGCTTAAACTGTCTTGCACATGTCACATTTCATGGAATCTGAGCTTATATTTTGTCCTAGAACTTTGTAGGTACGTTCTAAGAAAACCTTCACGAGACTTCAACTCGTCCACTAGGGACACTTAGTGGTTTAAAAGGCTTATTGCATTCGCTAAATGCAATCGAGAGACCAACGACAGTGGTATAGGTAGGATTTCCTTAGTTTTGTTTTACTTGAGGACAAGTAAAATTCAGGTTTGGGGGTATTTGATGAGTGCCAAATATTGTATATATTTGCACCTTTTTATTGGCATTTAACTCATCATTTGTGCACTAACGCTCCATTTTATCCCATATTTTGTGTTTTCGTTGTTTTCAAGAATAAATACTTTTCTCAATTAATTTTGCATTTTTAGGTACTAAATAAAGCCTGGTTAACTCACGGAGCGAAAAGAGCAAAGAAACGTCAAAGACTCCCGCAGAAAGGCAGCGAAGAATGATGTTTGCAAGAGCCGGATAAACTAGAAGTGGGCTTGAAGAGGAAGAATTGTCCTTAAAGAAGATATGGGCTTGGCATAACCAAGGCCCAAAACCCTTACCCAAATCCATTTCCAATATCCATACCCATTTCCATGAGAGCCGTCAGATTGGATTCATCACATCATCCAACGTTCGCCTCATCACCGAGCATCAAATCTTGAAGCTCCTGTCAAACATCATAGTACCTAACTCTAATCTAAGACGTCAGAATTGTTGTATCACACATCCAATGGTCGCTGCAAGCTTGTTCCATCTTAGCCGTTCGATTCAATCCAGATGTGATCATCCAACGTATCATCTTCGCTGGACATCGAATTTGCTACACCCGCTCAACACCCTAGCACCAAATATCTTCTCCCAAAACCATCGGCTTCTCATCTTCTTCCCAAATTTCTCCATCTTCATCCCATACCCTGTCTCTGCCGCAGACACCACCTCTGTCATCACCACTGTCTCTGCCGCAGACACCACCTCTGCCATCACCACCACCTCTGCCACAGCCACCCTACGACTTCCATAACCACTCTAACGAAACACCACCTTACCCTATATCTCTAGCCACTTATTTCACCAATTTCCCCTCTATCCATCTCTGAAACCCTAGGTGGGAAATTGGTAAAATAGGTGAGACTATAAAAGTGATTGAAGACAGGAGAGGGAGCAGGAAGAACAGAGAAAGAATGGGTCGACGCTATAGGTAAGGATTATCCCATCCAATCAAGTAAAAATTGTAACCATAGTTTACTGTTTCCATTTGGGGATTTGTAAGAACCCTAATTTTGTATTTTGGGGTATAAATAGAGATGGGGGTTAGTGTCGTTGGGGTAAGCCTGGGTTAGCCAGAGCAAAGCCATTAGAGGCCTGGACTAGCCAGTGCCCTCAATGTTACTGTCCTGTTGATGTTCCATGTAGTGTTGATGTTCAACTCTCTATTTCAGTTATCAGTTAGTTACAATATGTTCTAATTTTCTTGCTGAGGTTTCAATGAAACCCTAATATTGATGTGTGTTAATTTTGATAGTATTGCTCTTGGATGTTTACAATTCTTATGAAAGATTCAACTTAGTGCATCATCATCTTGTTCTCACATTGTATGTCATGCATACCTTGTAGTTAGGTTTACACCATGATGATTGAACTATAACTCATGCTCAAACAGGTCATCTTTGATCCTTAGACTAGTTGTACTTGACTTAGACAATTAGTACTTTGGAGAAAAGCCTTAGTTGTGCTTGGTCTTTCTAGTGGGGAAACCCCTCAGATATAGGGCAGACTAGGATCTTACCCCTTATCTGCTATAGGGACAAGAATGGTGCAGTCAGTGGAAGGCATAGTACAAGATTAGTGGTGGATTTGCTAACCTAAGTTCACTCATCTCTCTGTTTAACTTGCTTACTGCCTGTGTTACTGCCTCTTTTTGTTGTTGTTGCTCTTACTTTTACTGTCTTGCATTTTACTTCACCACTTGTTTACTGCCTTGTCTTTGGTTACTGCCTTTGTTCTCTGTTAAGCTTAGAAAACAGTTTAGGAACTTCTCTAGCTTCAAACACACACACTAGTCCCTGTTGGATCGACCCGTATTTGCACATTCTACAACACGACACCGTGCACTTGCGGTTTAACATGTAGGCTTTATCTTGCTTTTATTTTCTGTCATCTTTCCCAGCCTACCACTGGTGCAGTTGCCTCGACTGAGGAAAAACTCCTTTTTGGAGGATGATTCGGTGATTCTTCCTTATCATCTCATCATATGCTCATCCCTTAAGATGCTGACACGTGGCTATTGGGTCCATACACAAGCGGATTGTAATGAATTATTGTAATTTATTTATCCATATGATGTAAGAGTTTTGTCACTAAAATTGACAAAGGGGGAGATTGTTAGAGCATGGATCGGTTGAACCCACCAAGTGTTGGTATGTCAAGTTTGGTTATCATATTTTAGTGAATCAAAACTCATGTTAAGAGTCGCTTGATTATGTACTAGAGTTAAACTTCGTATAGGTTAGCTTGAAAGCATTAGGATATGATACATTACAAGTATTGCGAAGACTTGAAGATGTGAAGAAGCAAGGAGCTACAACGACAACAATCATCCTTCCACTTGAGGTTAGTGACATTTGACTTGAACTGTTTCATTCCCTAACGTATCTTTCAATTCGTGCATATTGAAAACATAATTGCGAAGCATATTTGAACTCTAGATAGACATAGTATTAAGGAATACAATACGAGGTTTATTTCTTAACCATTAAACTTTGTAGATAAGACATCGCCATAATCATTTGAATGCTATTTTGATTATGTATGGGTATGATGTGAGGATTTCATTCTAGGGAACAATGTTTACATGTGTTCTAAGGAAGTAAGTTCATAAACTTGTTTTGTGAACCGAAAAGGAAATTTCCAGGTGTTATTGGTTTTGTTATTCATTGCATATCTTATGAACAACCAATATGGGTGATAAAGTAGGACCGCTCAAAACTTGTTGTGTTTTTGGTAGAACTATTCACAAAGGCCTGAATTTTGTATTGGTATAACTTTTATTAGTAAAACCAATCTTAAATAATCACCTTGGTATGATCGGATTATGTCTGCCTTGGGGATAGGGAACCGATCCTTGTAAGGGAAAGGGAACTGATCCTTGTAAGGGAAAGCGGAACCGATCCTATTATGGAAAAGGGGGAACCGATCCTTGTAAGGGGTGCAGTACATCAAGGGGAACCGATCTTTGTACAGGGTGCAGCGAGGTTTACAGCTGAAAGGGGAACCGATCCTGTGAACATATGCAACACATATAAGTTAGATACCATATATATGTGGGGAACCAATCCTAGTACCTAGTCAAACGAATCTTTCGGGAAGCTATTGTGATTATGCGTAGTATTCACATGGAGGTAGAACCGAAACTTGTTTTGGTAGAACCGTAAACCCATGATTGTGATTAAATGTTGGTTTGATCAATCACATAGTTCTTGAAAGTCATATGAACCAATTCTAAACTTGTTTGGAAGTGTGGCAAATCGGTTTCAAGGATGTAAGTGTGGAAGAGAACTTACAAAGTAAAGATGTCGACAAACTCTGAACACGTGATGTGAATGTTTATTTCTATAATTGTTCAAAGATATTCCTTAACGGCTAAGGGAAGAGAATCCCAGGATCGAAACATAAATAAGTTAAGAATCTTTTAATTAAGGTTATTAATTTCATTTTGTATGGAAATTACAGAATTAGTAATGTGCATTTACTAATTATATTTTCCAAGAGATTTCGATCGTTATTTTTGGACAGAGCATTTCCAGGAATTATGAAAACCGAATCTGTGCATTTATGAATATCTTGAGAATATTTTCGGTTTTGGAAATTCCTTGGTGTCCAAACTTCCTTGTCTATAACTACACGAAGTTTGCCTTTCTAGCAAACTAATCCTTCGTAACAACATATTTACTCTTTTGTTGTTATTACTGGTGTAGCCGCCTATCGGAGAGGAGAGTAATCTAATTAGGTGAAATCTCTTACGACCGCTCGTTTTAAAGTCTTATTTAGGATTGAGAAGCTCTAGCGCAACCCGTTGGTGGGAAACTAGATAATTGCGGTTTATCTTGGTTTTACATTGATTTGATTGACTAACGGTGGTTGAAATCTGATTGAACCTAGTTTGTTTATTCTTGAGAATCTTCTCTTCTGATATAAGATTCACTCAAACTAGTTCAGAGTTTCGACAGGGATCTTTAGACTGTTGTTAGTTCTAAAGACGATCTTGTGATAATCCATGGTTAACAGACTCCGTTCTGTGCGTGATTGATCACAAGAGATTCAAGTGATTGTGTGCAAGTTTTTATTGAAGATTTAATAATATTTGAAGAAAAAGAAGATATTTAAGATCTGACTTGGTTTTTAAAATCTTTGGTGTGCACAATACTTGTTTCGGTAAAAGAGGATCCAATTAATAATCGGTTTATCTTGTGGTAGATTGGATTGATTAATTGAGTAGATCGGCATCAACACAGTTCTTCATATTAAAGGTGTTGTTCGCTTAATCTTAAACGATTACCTTAGGGTGATTGAACATAATATAGATCTAGACCCGACGAAGGAGTTGATGTTGAGATAAACGGAAGAGCCTTTTTCCGACTCATATCACTTGGTTGAATAGAGTTGATACCAAACAGATTTCTTGTTCCTTTACTGTTTGGAATACGAGCCAAAGGGAATGTTCCAAGTACGTGACTTTTTCACAAGTCGGAGGCGTGGGAATACAGATGGAACTAAGTGAACTATAGGGTTAGTTACTTGGTTTCAACTATACGAAGTTAGGTGTAATTTTTTGTAGCGGCTTAATCCTGAGAGTATTCAATTATGGACTAGGTCCCGAGGTTTTTCTGCATTTGCGGTTTCCTCGTTAACAAAATCTTGTTGTGTCCATTACTTTTATTTTCCGCATTATAATTGTTTTATTATAATTAAAGTAAATTACAAAAACGTTAATTCTTATTTACTTGATAAGCAATCCTATTGTGTTTGGTTAAGTCTGAACCTTGTATCAAGTAAACATACTTCGTTGTTGTATTGTCTCGATCTCGTATTCATAGACGATCACACGAAGTGTGAACCAATTAATTGTATTGTCTCGACTCAGTCCATAGACAATCACTTTCGGAGAAAGGACTTAGGTAGGAAAAGTTTTAGATTGAGGTATATTTGGGTACCCTCGCCTTTTCAGGTCCGGCAAGCAAGAGCGTGGCCACACTTCCAGTGCGTCGTGGCGGATTTAATTTCCTAGTTTGGCTAAGCATAGTTTCGACCAACGGGGTCTAATATACTGCGCAGGGCGCGAAACCCTAATTTTTGCAAATCAGGTTAATATTTGAATCTTGTGAATCATCACAAAATTGATTGAATTATGTGTGTTGACACTGAGTTCTTTAAGTTTATTACCAGAGAGCAATATGCTTTCAGATTGAGTAATTTCATGCAAGGAATTTAACCTTGATACTGCTGCGAGTGAAGACAAATTGTCATGCCATATTAATATTAAGGGTTCAGCCGGGGAACATGGCACATAAAGCATTCAAAGAAAGTTATATTAATTGAATAATATAGGCAGCGTGTCGAAATTTACAGAAAATCTGGGTTTGTTGCTACATGCACCATTCTGGATAAATTTCATATATATATTGAGTTGCTCAATAAATGTGCAAGTGAAGAGGTTGGACACTCATCACTTTCATATGGCTCTGTTTCTTTGCAGAGTGACGACACATTAAATGCGGGAAATTTACAAGCTTAGCCCTGAACTAAAAACCACCATCAACACCTATACAAGGTAATATTTCTAGATAAGGAAATATATACTTAGAAAAGGGATTATTCCTAAATAAGGGATACTCCTAGACAAGGTAATATTACTAGATAAGGAAATATACCTAGAAAAGGAATTATTCCTAGATAAGGAAATGGATTCCTAAAAGGTTTTGGAAACCAAATCAAAACTATAAATAAAGATGTTTAGCGTATATCTAAGACATCTAAAGTGTGGTTTGTGATACAGACACACCTAGACTAGAGAGGGAGGTTCCTGAGACAAATCACTTAGAGATAAGTTTGTGAGACAATTAATTATTGTAAAACCAAGCTTAGCAAACAATTTAAGGTTGATCCACTGTTTAGAGAGATTGTGAGCGTAACAAAGAGAGAATTGTAATCATTTTCTTGTTCGTAATCTAGAAAAGATATTTTCTTTGGATCTGGTTTCTAGTGTGTTCTTTTTTTTAGTTTTCTTCTATTATTATTCTGAATTCCGCCTCTATAATTATAGCCACCAAGGTACAGAGATCATACGTATCAAGTTGGTATCAACGCGCAAGTTTTGTTTATTTTAGGGAAGATTATTCATGTGATTTGTGGTCTTCACTAAATCTCTACAAACAACTTCGTGAGTTACTCGAAAATTGGAAAACGTTAGAAGAACAAGATGACCATGTTATGGTTGAAGTTAGCTAAGGAACGATCGGACGGGAAAGAATGTTCTCGGTTACTATGTCGAACATTTGAAGTTGTTTTATCCACCGCTACAAGATGATGGTGAAGATGACAAGAAGATATTGTCATGTGTAGAAGACTTGTGGTTTGATCGAGAAGAACCAATCGAGGACAATCTCATTATGGGGAAAAGAGTGACTAAAACAAAACAATGAGAGAATGTTGTTTTTCTATGTGTACGTGAAGGTCAAGTTACCATCAAGGCGAGATGGTTCACCAAGGAGAAAGGAACTCTCGGGTTACTTTATATCCAGTTTAACTTTCACGGGAGTTTAAGTTCTTAAAGGGGGTCCCATAATACAGGGGTATATTTCCTCATTTGGGGACTTAGCAATCCTCAAATTATATTGAGGATAAATTTCTAATTTAAGAAGGAGTACTGATTTTTAGGCAGTATTCCTATATGAGGAAATATTCCTTGACAATGTAATATTCCTAAATAAGGAAATATGCCTAGAAAAGGAATATTTCCTAGACAAGGTAATATTTCTAGATAAGGAAATATATACTTAGAAAAGGAATTATTCCTAGATAAGGGATATTCCTAGACAAGGTAATATTACTAGATAAGGAAATATATCTAGAAAAAGAATTATTCATAGATAAGGAAATGGATTCTTAAAAGGTTTGGGAAACCAAATCAAAACTATAAATAGAGATGTTTAGCTCATAGCTAAGACATCTAGAGTGTGGTTCGTGATTCGGACACACCTAGACTACAAAAGGAGGTTTGTGAGACAAATCGCCTAGAGATAAGTTTGTGAGACAATTAATTATTGTAAAAGCAAGTTTAGCAAACAGTGTAAGGTTGATCCACTTTTTAGAAAAATTGTGATCGTAACAAAGAGAAATTGTAATAGTTATCTTGTTTATAAAAATTGTGAGCGTAACAAAGATTGAATTGTAATAGTTTTCTTGTTCATAATCTAGAGAAGATATTATCTTCGAATCTGGTTTCTAGTTTTCGTCTGTATTATTATTCTGAATTCCGCCTCTATAATAATCGTCACCAAGCTACACGTATCATACGTATCAGACTTATAGGTTGATATTTAAAATATTATGGTATATTTGGGTACCCTCGTCTTTTCAAGAATAAACATTTTTTTTCCATTTAAAACAGTACATAATGAAACTAATATGACAACCTTTATTATGGGTGTGATTGAATAAATAACGTAAGTTTTACGACTACGCTCTCTTTCTCGGAGAAAAATAAAATGTTTGGTTTCGTAGCTTTCAAGTTTCCATCAAATAACAATGACTAATGTTATTGAGATAATTGACTCGGACAAGTTGGGTGAGGATTTTGCTAAGATCCTTCAAAATGACATATGTGGGATTTCAATTGTAATTGTTTATAGTCTAGTTTGTAATAGGTTGTTTTATTTCTTTCTTTGTTCTTGTTTTTCTATTTGTTTGGGTTAAGGGAAATTTAATCCATGTTGAATGTTTAAAATAAAAGAAAAAAAATGACTAATATCTTTAAGACCAAATCTGCCTCAACAAAATTTACCTTATGTTCCATTAATTTTCAGCATAGATGGGAGTTATACTACTAATATCAATTTCAAGAACTTCGTAATGTCATGGGTGACTGTATCCTGATGGATAAACTTCTTGTTGGACCTCGCTATGCTTGGACGAACAGACAAATTAATGACCGAGATATACAAGACCAAATGAATTGGCTCTGAATGAATGAACAATATATAGTAAATTGATGTTTTATGATGCTCAGGTATCTCACCCTATAACTTTGATCATTAGGTATTAGTTGATACCAATCTTTTGATTAAATATAAACCTCAAACTTTACGTTTATAGATTAACTGGTTGCATGATTTTCGTTATAGAACTTTAATTAATCAAATTTAATCCTGAAAATACTCTGATCTTGATTATCATCCTAATTTATCCCAGAAGTTTAGAATTCTTTCGATTGAGGATAACATGTAGAATGGTATATTTTTTGGGCCATGCTTAAGATATTTTTGTCGTTGATCCCTCCATGGAATGTAGGGATATTGCATCTTCTTGTTTTTAATTTTTTCTGGATAAGATTCGCCAACCGTTAACATTTCACCAAATTTAGATCACCACGGTTCGTGAACCGGGTTCGTGAATTGTCAAGTTATGAACTTAAGGTTTGCGAATTTGTTCACCAACTTTTCTGTATTCCAGAAACTCAGTTATTTATGGTTTTCGAGATGGTTTTCCAACCTACCCTGAGTTGGAATTAGAGGAGTTTTGAATTTTTCTCTTTGATGTTTGAAACCTTCCCAAACGATAAAATCATTGCTTCGGCAATTTTCAAATGATAAACAAAAATTAATTCTTGAACAATAGATTGTTTCGATCTAATATTGTTGAGGACCTATGAACATCCAATGTCTGAATCATATGCCTGAATTAATTCTTGAGCTAATAAAGTATTTCATACTACATTGTCACATAAAAATAGAATGGTAAGACAATGAGTAAATATAATGGTTTAGTCTTCTCATACCTTGTTGATGAAGGTCTCAAAATGTCTTCAAGGGTGATGTCTGATACTCAACTACCAAATTCTATGCCTAGCTAGTCCGAGATTTAGTAGACTAGAAATCAAAATATAGTTTTTTCATCTAACATTGAAAACAAGCTTGAGATAGAAACACGTGTGGATTTAACCGAGCAGTGCTCTAACGCCTTCATCAATTTATTACACTAGTGGAAAATGGGTATTATACAACTCACATCAGAGACCCTCATTGACCGTAGTAGGACCGTTGACCAAATATAACAGTCCCTAATATGGTAAAAATACGGACAAAATCCGAGAGTATATTCAGCCGTCTCTGAATAGGAAAATATATTTACCATTCTGCCATCCAAAACAGAGTCCCTTAAACTGCGATTCAGATCTGGTACTTCTGTGTCAGAATTTTTTGGGCCCACGCAGTGTACTGCCACGATTGAGCCATCTGAAGTGAACGGCTGGATGAACATACCTTATCTCTTTGTTTCTATCCCTAAAACAAATACCCTTCGTACTCTTCCCTCACATGTCTCCCTCTCCATCTAAACCTATCTTCTCTTTCTCTTCTCAGAAACTAAAACAAAAAACCTAGTTGTTTCTCCTCAAGAACATATGGGTTGAATTATTAATCGAAGAAGAAATCTTCCACCATCACTAAGTCATATCTTTGCATCGTTATCTTCGATCTGAAACCAATTTCATCTTCCATCATATTAACTCAAAAGTAAGTAGTTGTCGGAAATAATTTCTTTCCATCTCAGAAAATCAGATAATTGATTTTTTGGAATTGAAGAGATGGATAAAAATGGAGGAGGGTATAATCTAAGAACAGTAGAAGAAGTATCTAGATATTTTAAAGGTAGAAGAGCTGGAATGATTAAAGATCTTACTTCTGGTTAGTATTCAATTTGATTCTTCTACTCATCTACAATTTCTTTTTTAACTTTGGGTTTTTTTTTTTTGGAATTTTAGGGTTTATCGGTTTTGGTTCTAATTTGTTTTTGTTTGTGTTTATTTGTGGATTGTACATATGGAAGAATTTTTCACGCAGTGCGATCCTGGTGATGATATTTCTTCTCCTTCGATCTTATCTCTATTTACACCATTTTTGTTAATTATCGGCTATTTTTTCATGTTTCTTTTGGGATTTTTTTTTCGAGTTTAGTTATCAATGTTGGTATGATTAGTAGATTAGGGTTGATTTGAGGGGTTTTGCTTGTTAGGGGTTGTGTTTTCTTGATTTTTTTGACGTACTGATTTGACCGAATTAGAGTATTTGATTCGATTTGGATTAAATAGTTGTTATTGTTTGAAGCGGATTTTAGTGTGTTTTAAGAGGATTTTAATGTGGGGATTCAAGATGGGTGACTTTATGTTGTTTTAGATTCTGGGATTGTAATTAAATCTTGGTATTGTTGCTCAAATTGAGTTATAGTAGTCAACTTCTGGGGTTGATGCTAAAATTGGGTTTTTAATTGATCATGTTAAGCCTTGGTTTGGAATTGTTGGCGATGTAACCTGTGTGCTTTTATGGTTTACAGTGGACAAAAACAATGGAGGTTATGAAACCTATGGATATGTTTCAGCTGCTCAAGATCCTAACATGTATTTTAACCAAGGCTATATTCTGCCAACTACTAGGTCTATATTACTTATGAATGCATAAGATATCTTATAAATGCATTTTGTTTTATATAAATTGGACTCAATTAGCTCATGGGATTCATGTATAGTCAACGACTAGAAGACTAGAATTTGAGAATGATATCGTGCCAGATTGAACGTGGTATGGTTAGCTAGTCCAAACTGGTAGCTAGGATTATCTTTTAAATTTCTATATGGTAGATTGATTAGTCCTATTTTGGAAAACTACTGCAATGACATTCAAGTGGTGTAGGGTAGGAGTATCATAGCTTGTGGATTGGTTCCTTGTTTGTCTTTAAAATGAGGATAACTGCGAATGTATCCATAAAATATGATGATTGTTACGGCTTAGGATGGATGGATTTTATTTCAAATACAAAATAAATTCCATTGGGTACTGATAAGCTAGGGATTCTTCATGTTAAATGGGTTTTCCCACCAAATTTATTTAAAATGTCAGAGTGTCTCTTTTGATTGTGTGTACTCTATTTAACTTGTAAATCTCGTTATCTAGATTTAGACCATCCTCATTTAACATACATTTTTAATATCATGGGTTTTTTATATGTGACCTAGGTTGCAATTTATAAAGATTGGCAATGCGAAAACTCATGAACTGTTTTTATTTTGTCTGTATTACAATTAATGCCTTTTGCCAGTGATATTTGTTCGATGTTATACTTCTTTGATGGTTTTCAGTAGTAGACACTAGATGCATTCTTTTGTTCGCACTATCGATTCTATGCTGTTCACTCATCTAGAGTTCAGAAGCACTATGATCCTGGGTGTCATGATGAGCTTGGACTAAGCTTCTGTGCTAAACTATTTATGTGGCCAAGACTTGCATAACATTACTTTTGTCTTTTTAATGACATATTTTTAACTGCCAAGGAAGGGGTTAGTCTTCGATATGCACTTATGAGAAAACATGGACTAAGTTATGGAGATTTTCCGTCTTTTGACCTAATTCACTAATTGTGGTTTTTTGTAGGGTAAATTGTACTCAATTATGGAGATTTGTCGTCTTTATGATGGAATTTTCAAAGAACATCTTGACGGCATGTATGTAGCTGGTAGATTGGAATGTAGCTGGTGTTACTTTCTGGTAGATTGGAATGTAGTTGCCCCGGCGCACACATGTGAGTTGACAACAAAACTTGAACCTCCTTTGATTTGATTTTGAGTTTTATCTGTTGCCTTAGAATGATCTATCTGTCCCCCTGTGATGTTGTTACTTACAAAAAAAAAAAAAACATGAGCTTCCAAAGGATTCAACCCATTTCTTTGTATCATCCTTCCATTGCCCTGAAGCTCTTGTTTTGTTTCAAGATTGTCCTTTCGTAGTCATGGTTGTGAGATAACTTTCCTACAGTGTGTGGCCAATACTTCATGTCTTGATGGTCATGTTTACCCCAGATAGTATTATTAGTTGTTAAGTTACATATGCTTCTACTGGAGGGAAGTTTGGAGTCCAGCTCATTGATTGAATTCTGTAACATATTACATAACTTACTTTTGATAATACTGTCATCTCTTAACTTATTTTGCTCTACCATGTATGATGAACTAAACGAAGTTGTTGATTTGCTTTGCAGGAACGATGTTCTTTGTCGTATGTGAACCAGGGACAAACACATGGATGCTCTACTTGATATCAATCATGAAGTATTGGCTAAGTTCATCGTCATCGGAGGTGCTTATCGTTTTATTGTTTAAAATGTTGTTGTTAGAACTTACTAGCTAGCTCAGGCATGTATTGTTATGAACTCAGAATTTCATCCTTTTTTGTGTAGTTTTAAACCCAATGGATAAAATGAATGAATGTTGAATTCACAGTTTGAGTTTAAATTTGAAGTATCATTCGAATTTTAGTTAAAATTGAGTTGCATTTGAATTTCAGTTCAATTTGAGGTTGCATTTGAATTTCAGTTCAATTTTAGTTTGACTGTAATTTGACTTGACTGTATTTTGACTTAACTAGACTTGACTTGACTATTTGACTTAAATACCAGTAAGATTAATCCAGATTCATCCATTCAGACATTCAGCTGATCTGAATCTGATTTTTTTTATATTATAATTCAAATCTACGACCAATGTCGCGGGTCAACGTTTAGTTACTGTTAGAAACGGTCTCTGTTCAGAGACCCACATCTTAGGGGTCGTTCAATTAAAAAACGCTTTATAAATGACCCTTTCAGAGAACCTACAATGGGTCGTTTAACTCGTATATATGAC
Organism: Papaver somniferum; assembly: GCF_003573695.1. Lineage (NCBI taxonomy): Eukaryota > Viridiplantae > Streptophyta > Magnoliopsida > Ranunculales > Papaveraceae > Papaver > Papaver somniferum. Next base: position 8,553,744 of record NC_039362.1, read on the forward strand.
GTGTCCTGACAGTCGCGGAATTGATGTTTTCCACTAGTGTTATTTTGTTCATTTATCATCAAGAAAATGCTCGAATCTTTACGGATAAATCAAGACGGTGAAAATTTGATCATCTTTTTTCATGGGCTTTAGGAATTAGAAGATTAGAAGATATCACTTATAATCGAATGTTGGTAAATTTGAAAAATCTATACTTCAACCTCCTTAGTTTTTCTCTTTTGTTGTCTGCAATCCTGAGTTTAGTCCAACTTCATTTATTCAAACCTTTGGTGGTTAGGTCCTTTAACCCAGTTTTTCATCAATATATCCTCTTTGCTTTGATTTAAAAAAAAAAAAGAAAAAAAGCAGTAGTAGTATTTACTAAAATATATACCAGTGTGCATTACTTTTATAAGAGCCATCAATGCTAAAAATATTATTAGATAAATGCTTTATTATACTCCCTCTGTTTCTGAAAGACCGTCCTCTATTCCTTATTCTTTTTTCGTCAGTTTCAAAATTGTGTCCAGTTTATAGTCATACTTTTTCAATGAACTCTCTAATATACCCTTGAATTTTTTTATATATTCATAAATTCATTTTTAACGTGACCCAATCTAAAATATTAAAGAAATTAGTATAATTAAGGAAACAAATATATCATTCATTCCTTTTAAGAAAAATTACATTTAACTCTAAAAATTAAATTCTTTATAAAGTTTATACTTCATAAATTAGATATCTTTTATATTTCGTATTTATAATTCTCACAACAATTTTGGATAGTCTTTATTGCTATAATTTTTATTAAAATAAAATAGGTAAGTAACTAAGGGTAGTCAAGTAAAATAGTATGGTCTTCTTATAATCAATAAGTACACTAACACTTTACACTCTTATTTAAAAGTTACATGTATTATTTTGTTGTTTCACCTCT